>NC_089597.1:29873121-30173121 GCF_019320115.1 Miscanthus floridulus | reverse complement strand
TACGTTTGTCAAATTACAAGTTTTAACTTTTACATAAAATATATCCGTAGCAGTGTGCACTGTGCACAAT
Organism: Miscanthus floridulus; assembly: GCF_019320115.1. Lineage (NCBI taxonomy): Eukaryota > Viridiplantae > Streptophyta > Magnoliopsida > Poales > Poaceae > Miscanthus > Miscanthus floridulus. The sequence continues at coordinate 30,173,051 of NC_089597.1, read as the reverse complement.
TCACTACAGACAGTTCTATATTTTGTCCCTTGAATGCTACTCAAAGCTTGAGAAATTAATGCTAGGGAATGGAACCACTGGACACAGAACTCTAGCTCCTTGGGAAAGAAGTTCCACAATCTACATTTGGCATTCCTAAGCCGTTTTAATTCACAGGATGCCCCATGTACTTTGTTTCAGACATATCACAGGGTGTGCTAACATTTCATTGAGTCTGTTAAGCATAAGCAATTGCACACGTGGTCTTAGCTGTAGAAGTCTGTACATGCCCTACTTGACCACCTAGGTCAGATGGGAAATTCCCAAATGTTGGCCACATGCTACTTGTAATATTTTCCTTTTCAATTGGGACCCACTGTGACAAGATACCAAGAAATGTTATGTGGTGGTCTTTGGACAAACATAAAGTCCCATCAAAGTACGTGACCCTCATCAAGGACATGTACAAATGTTGTGACTAGTGTTCGAACAAACAATGGTAACACAGATTACTTTCCGATTAAAATTGAACTTCATCAAGGGTTAGCCTTAAGCCCGTATCTCTTTGCCTTGGTAATGGATGAGGTTACCAGGAACATACAAGGGGATATCCCTTGGTGTATGTTGTTAGCTGATGATGTAGTGTTAATGAACGAAAGTCAGGCGGGAGTAAATAGGAAACTAGAGTTATGGCGGCAGACCCTTTAGTCTAAAGGTTTTAGATTAAGCAGGACTAAAACCGAATACATGAGATGCGACTTTGGCGGAGTTGTACAGGAGGAGGGAGATGTAAGTTTGGAAGGTCAAGTAGTGCCTAAGAAGGATATCTTTCGGTATCTGGGATCGATGCTACAGAGGGATGGAGATATTAATGCGGACGTTAGCCTTAGAATCAAAGCAGGGTGGATCAAGTGGCGACAAGCTTCTGGCATTCTCTGTGACAAGAGGGTACCACAAAAGCTAAAAGACAAGTTCTATAGAACGGCGATTAGACCGGCTATGTTGTATGGAGCGGAATATTGGCCTACAAAGATTTGACATGTTCAACAACTGAGTGTTGCAGAAATGCGTATGTTGCGATGGATTTGCGGTCACACAAGAATTGACCGAGTTCGGAACGATGATATACGTGATCGCCTAGAGGTAGCACCAATTGAAGAAAAGCTTGTCTAACATCGGTTGTGGTGGTTTGGCCATGTCCAAAGGAGACCTCTAGAGGCACCAGTGCATTGTGGAGTTATAAGCCAAGCTAATAATATGAGGAGAGGTAGAGGAAGACCGAAATTAATATGGGGGAGACAATAAAAAGAGATTTGAAAGCTTGGGATATACCTAGAGATCTATGTTTGAATAGGAGTACTTGTAGAGCAGCTATTGAAGTGCCTGAACCGTGACTTGGGGCTCTTGGTGGGTTTCAACTCTAGCCTACCCTAACTTGCTTGGGACTGAAAGGCTATGTTGTTGTTAATCGGGACCCACTGTATTTTACTGGTCTTTGCTCTGCATAATTCCTTACTATCGTTTATTTGATTCTTCCTCCAAAAACAAGTTCTTCTTTGGAGTACCCATCATCTAATCCTAATTTCTGATTATTATGTGTTTAAATAGGTCGGTGGATGGACTCAAGGGTACAAGGGACTCAATTTTGTGACCGTGAGGGGAGCAGGTCATGAAGTTCCTCTTCATCGACCCAAACAGGCTCTCACACTAATCAAATCATTCTTGGCTGGGAGCCCAATGCCTGTGCAATCCAGTACACACAGCGACATGTAATCTGTGCTGTCACAACTGATTCAAGAGATGAACATCCCAAAGCACCCAAATCAGCCAATTGTTCAACCCAGCTTGTTCTGCAACTTGCTATAGCTGTTTATGTATCAGAGCTACTGGTGCCGGTTACCGTAGCTGTTTATTTATCAGCCCTGGTGCTTGGTACCAATTATCCCCTAAAACAGGGGACAGAACTGCAGAATAGTTTTTGTTGCCATGGAACTGATACCACGTGTTACTTTAGAGTTTTAGGGGAGAGCCCCAGTCTTTCAACTATAGCCAAAAGATGTGTTACCGACTTACCGTGAGCCTAAGAATAAATTTGCATCAGCGTCACAGCACTGCATTCTAAACATCGTACCATAGTCTTTTCTATGCACAAGGTGTGATTTCTGATGTCTGCAATAAATGACCTGGACTTGGAAAAAATGAAATACTGCTATGTTGCATCTGTGTGATCTGTATTATTTGCGCTCTGGAGGACTTCATAGTTCAGATATATAAGCATGGTACAGTGTTTTTCTCTCACAATAAATCAGTGAACATTATTTTTTAGCCTTGCTTTCCAGTGAAACGAACAGAGCCATCTTCCGATGGACCATGGTGAATGATTCATTGCTGTCCATGTAACACTCCCGGTGTTACGTACCCGTTTAACAATAGTTTAAGGCTTAATAAAATCTAATAAATAAGTTTTCTATGCTTGTGATAAATTCTTGCATGAAATGATACGGTACATGTTTGTTTAAATCACATTTGTGAATATAGTCAACATGTGTGAGGTCAACCAACCTTGATTTTGTGCTTAAACATCTCTAAATGAGTTTACGAACAAAAGTTATTTAGGGTAATGTGGGGAAAATGATAAAAAAATGTCAAAAACCCTAATTGGTGTTAATTGCTCAATAGCTTTTTTGGAGGATAAATAAATAATTATTTTATATAGAAACTCTAAAATATGCCTATGTGAAAAGCTTAGTATAAGTTTCGTACTTTGTAGTGGAGTGCTTGTTTGCACCTAGTTTTTATGTTTGATAGATCAGTTAAGGCTCCAAAGTTTGAATCAAACTCAGTTTTCTGGGAAACTTAGAAAAATTCTAAGCCACTGGAATCAGCCTAACAAACCAAAGTTGGAGCATGTTTATTTCCTAATCCGTGATGCTAATGATAGTGGTCCCTTAAGCAAAGTTGGAGCTTGCTTTGAGTTGAAGATATTTTTATACAGGACATGGGACCCATAGCTTGATCGAATCCACTGCATAGTCATCTCAAGTCGGGCACATGGACACTGCCGTCGCCCATGCCCTGCTCTGCCCTGCCTGCGCTCTGGCCACGCACAGTGCGCGCCATGGCCGCCCACGCCGCGCTGCTCCCTCTCCCTCCCTTCTTCTGTAGGCCGAGGTCGCCTTGCTAGTCCTCGCGGTCCATCTCCCTCCCCCTCTCGGCTCTCTCCCTCGCTCCCTACCGTAGGAACGCGAGCGTGCCCGCCATGGCCGGCTCCGAGCTCCCTCTGACATCGCTGCTTCCACCGCTCTGCCCTCTTCGCGCTCAACTGCCGGCACCACCGCCTCCTCCTCGCTCCCCTATGTACCCTGCTCGCGCTCACTAGAGCCCACGTCGTCGGAAGCCACCGCGGCCCCTGCTCGGGCCGCCGCGGCACAGCACGCACACGGCCAGGCCGCTGCGCCCTACCACGACGCGGGTGGTGCCAGCCGTGGGTGCGCCGTGTTCGCCCGGTGCCACACAGCCCGTCCTCGTCGGCCACCGCTGAAAGCTCTAGTTTGGTTTTGATGAATTGATGAAACCCTAAGTGCTAACCTAGTTTATCAAAGTATTCATGAGATAGGTAGCATATTCCTAGTGGTGAAGAAAATGAAGATCATAACATGATGACAGTGATGCCATGGTGATGATCAAGTGCTTAGACTTGAAAAGAAGAAAGAGAAAAACAAAAGGCTCAAGGCAAAGGTATAAATGATAGGAGCCATTTTGTTTCGGTGATCAAGACACTTAGCGAGTGTGATCACATTTAGGTTCGATAGCCGTACTATTAAGAGGGGTGAAACTCGTATCGAAATGCGGTTATCAAAGTGCCACTAGATGCTCTAACTCATTGCATATGCATTTAGGATCTAGTGGAGTGCTAACACCCTTGAAAATGTTTGTGAAAAATATGCTAACACACATGTGCACAAGGTGATACACTTGGTGGTTGGCACATTTGAGCAAGGGTAAGAAACTTCACCGGCGGAGTGTCCGCCCGTAGAGAGTGGATAGTCCGACGGTGCCACCGGCGTCCTATACAGAAAAGACAGGATTTCACAGAGTGACCGGACGCTGGGTCACTTTTGTGACCGGATGCTGGATGAGTGTGTCCGGTCCTACTGGCGTGGCAGTACACAGAGGAGACTGTGTGTGACCGAACGTGGGGTGAGTCCGATCGAGCATGACCGGACGCGTCTGGTCGTGAGTGGAGGCTTACTGGAAATGACCGAACGCTGGGGTCCTATGTCCGGTCATGATCTAACTGACATGTCCGGTCGTAGCTGGAACCTTACTGGAAGTGACCGGACGCTGGGGTCCTACGTCCGGTCGTGGCACTGTGTTGCGTCCGGTCATCACTTGACCGTTGGGATCGGGCGCTCAGTATTTGAAGAGAGGGATGACGTGGCAGCCATCCGTTGACCGGATGTTAGAAGGGTGCATCCGGTCGATCTGACCGGAGCGTCCGGTCACCCTGAGTTGTGCCCAGTGAAGGGGTACAACGGCTCTATTTCGTGGGGGCTTCTATTTAAGCCCCATGGCCGACTCTAGCTCACTCTCTTGGCCATTTGCATTGACATAGCAACCTTGTAAGCTTAGCCAAAGCCATCCCACTCATCCCCATCATAGATTCAACATCTTTGTGAGATTGGGAGTGAATCCAAGTGCATTGCTTGCGTGTTTGCATCTAGAGGCACTTGGTGTTCGTGTTTCGCTGCGGGATTCGCTTGTTACTCTTGGTGGTTGCCGCCACCTAGACGGCTTGGAGCAGCGAGGATCATCGAGCGGAGGTTGGTGACTGTCTCTGGCTCCGATCATGGTGATTATGAGGAGTTCTTGACCTTTTCCCGGTGGAGAGCCAACAGGTACTCTATTGAATTGCTCGTGGCTTGTGTGATCCTCATCTTGTGTTGGTTGTGCGGCACCCTATTGAGGATTTGGCGTGTGATGCCAATTAGCGCGTGAACCTCCAAGTGAGTGAATTGCTACAACGAGGACTAGCTTGCCGGCAAGCAAGTGAACCTCGGTAAAAAATCATTGTGTCATCATTTGATTCCGAGCTGATTGGTCTTCATTGGTATTCATTCTTGTGATTGATTGGTTCATTCCTCGACACGGCGGTATAACTATCTTGCTCTCTCTCTTTATAATACCATAAACTAGTTGTCAAGCTCTTTAGTGTAGCTAGTTGTGAGAGCTTGTTAGTTTGGTTAGTGTGGCTCTTTAGTTAGCATTTGAGAGCGCACTAACTTAGTGTAGTGACATAGCTATTGTGTGGATAGAAACTATATATATAAACTAGAATTTTGGTAGGTGGCTTACAATTTTAGTAGGCTAGAGCAGCACTTGTTTCGCCTCATAATTATCTAACCGGTTTGCTAAGTGTTGTTGTAAAATTTCTTTAATAGGCTATTCACCCCCCCCCCTCTAGCCATTAGGACCTTTCAAGTGATATTGGAGCCGAGGTCACTGTGATTTGAGGCTTAACAACCTTCGGTGTAAAAATGGCTCAAATGAACAACACCAAGAAGCCACCCCAATTTGATGGCTCTAACTATCCCTATTGGAAGGCTAAGATGACAACTTATATCAAGTCAATCAATAGGAAGGTTTGAAAGGTGGTGGAGATCAAAATTGAGATTGAGGATGAAGAGGCTCCTACCGCCGCCGAAGAGATGCTACTCTAAAATAATGACATTGCTCTTAGTGCCATCCATGATGCTTTGGATGAGAGAACATTTGAGCAAATCAAGAATATTGAGAGAGCTCATGAGGCATGGAAGAAATTGAAGGAATCATTTGAGGGCACTCAAGCCGTGAAGGGTGCAAAGGCGTACATTCTCAAAGAGAAGTTTGTAAGCTTCAAGACGAAGGAGGATAAGAGTGTGCCGGAGATATTCCATAGGCTTCAAGTGCTTATCAATGATCTCAAAGCACTTAGAGAAGAGGTGAAGGATAAGGACTTCTCCCATAAATTCTTGAGATGCTTACCTTCAAGATTTAGCACATTGGTCACTATTCTAGTAAGGAGTGGTTTGGGCACCATGACATCAAACCAAGTGTTGGGAGATATAATGACCGATGATACATATAGAGATGACGATGAGAAGGAAGAAAAGAAGGAAAAGAAAGATAAGAAGAAGAAGAGCGTGGCATTCAAGGCCACATCATCCAAGGGCAAGGCAAAGCAAGATACATCAAGTGAAGATGATGGCTCATGGGATGATGATGATGATGATGAGAAGATGGCTCTCTTTGTCAAGAGATTTGGGAAGTTCATGATGAAGAAAGGCTACCGTGCTATAAGGAAGAAATCTTCATCCAAGAACAAGGAAGAGTCAAGAAGGTGCTTCAATTGTGGAAGCAAAGATCATCTTGTTGCTCAATGTCCATACAATAGCGACAAAGATGATGACAAGAAGAACAAGAAGAAGGACAAGAGGGAAAAGAAAGAGAAGAAGGACAAGATGACCTTCAAGAAGAAGAAGGGTGGTTCATATGTGGTCACTTGGGACAGTGATGCTTCCTCAAGTGATGATAATGATAGTGATGATGACAAGACCACCAATAAGAAGGCACTTGCAAGCATTGCTATCAATGAGAAGCCTTCTCTCTTCGACACTCCATCATGCTTCATGGCTAAGGCCACTAAGGTACAAATTTGTGATGATGGAAGTGATGAGGAACATGATAATGAAAATAAAAATGAAACTGATAGTGATGATGATGAACCTACTAAGGATGAACTATTTGACATGCTAGAAGATGCTAAAGAACACTTTAACATTAAAAGAAGGGAATGCAAAAGCTTGCGTAAGGAACTAAAATCCCTTAAACAAGCCTTTGATGAGCTCAATGCATCTCATGAGAGGCTAGAGGAAGCCCATGAGAAGCTTGGCAAGGCTCACAATAAGCTCGAAAAGGCTCAAGCCTCTTTGCTTGATGAGCAAAATAAAAAGAAGCATGTTGAGACTTGCAATATAGGCTTAACTTGTGATATAATTGATGAATCGTTATCTATATTTATCATTGTTGCTCCCACTAACCCTTCTTGTAGTACTTCTACTTCCACCTCATCTAGTAGTGTTGGTTTCACTTGTGATGCCTCGCTAATGGTTGAGAATGAGACCCTCAAGAAAGAGGTCAATAAGCTCACTCACACCTTGGCTAAGGCCTAGGGTGGTGAGGACCGCTTGCTTATGTGCTTGGATAGCCAAAGAGCTTCTCTCTATAAAGAGAGATTGAGCTACACCCCCAAGAAAGGTAACGCGACCTTTGCTCCTCACAAGACTAGTTTTGTGAAGAACAATGATCGGTTTTGCACTAGTTGCAAGCAAGTTGATCATAAAGAGCATGAATGCAAGAATAAGAGCAAAAATATTAATGTATCCTCTATTAAGCTTGATTCTTTCTATATACTTACCAAGGGTACAAATGGTGTAAAGGCTAAGTTCATTGGTAAACCATGAATGGGCTCAAAGAAGAAAGCCATTTGGGTACCAAAGAGCTTAGTTACTAACCTTCAAGGACCCAAGTAAATTTGTGTACCTACAAAGAATTGATCTTCTTTTGTAGGTCAATTACAAAGCTAGAGGAAGACATTGGGTTCTTGATAGTGGGTGCACTCAACACATGACCGGTGATGCAAGAATGTTCAACTCAATCAACACCAATGGCAATGATGGTTATGATAGTATCATATTTGATGACAATGGCAAAGACAAGGTCAAAGGGCTTGGTAAGATTGCAATATCCAATGACATGAGCATATTCAATGTGTTGCTAGTAGAGAGCTTGAACTTTAATTTGCTATCCGTGGCTCAATTATGTGATCTTGGATTCTAATGCATATTTGGGGTAGATGATGTAGAGATCATAAGTGTAGATGACTCTAACTTGATCTTCAAGGGCTTTAGATATGAGAATCTATACTTAGTTGATTTCAATGCTAGTGGAGCTAAATTATCTACTTGTTTGTTCACTAAGTCTAGTATGGGTTGGTTATGGCATAGGAAGCTTGGTCATGTTGGAATGAAACAATTGAATAGATTGGTTAAGCATGACTTGGTTAGAGGCTTGAAAGATATTGTGTTTGAGAAGGATAAGCTTTGTAGCTCTTGTCAAGCCGGCAAACAAGTTGGAAACACCCATCCTAAGAAAAGCATGATGAGCACTAGTAATTCATTTGAGTTATTGCACATGGATTTATTTGGACCAACTCAATACACTAGCATTAGTGGTAATAAATATGGCTTTGTGATAGTGGATGAATATACTAGATACACTTGGGTATTCTTTCTAGTGGACAAGAGTAATGTGTTTGCAACATTCAAATCATTTATCAAGGGCATTCACAATGAGTTTGAAACAACCATCAAGAGAGTTAGAAGTGACAATGGTAGTGAGTTTAAGAACACTAAAATTGATGAGTTGTGTGACGAATTTGGAATTAGACATCAATTCTTGGCTAAGTACACTCCACAATCAAATGGCTTTGTTGAGAGAAAGAATAGAACACTCATTGATATGGCAAGGTCTATGCTTAGTGAGTACAATGTGAGTCAATCCTTTTGGGTCAAAGCTATCAACACGGCTTGCTGTTGTAGCAACCGTCTCTATTGTCACCCATTGAAAGAAAAGACACCATATGAACTCTTGAATGGTAGAAAGCCTAATATTGCATATTTTCGAGTCTTTGGTTGCAAATGCTATATCTTGAAGAAAGGCACTAGATTGGACAAGTTTGACAAGAAATGTGATGAAGGATTCCTACTTGGTTATTCCACTACAAGCAAAGCATATAGAGTTTGGAATTTGAAAAGTGGTACTCTTGATAAGTTCATGATGTTGAATTTGATGAAACCAATGGTTCACAAGAAGAGAATGAGAAATTAGAAGATGTTAGAGGCATTCAACTTTCAAATGCCATGAAGAACATGGATGTTGGTGAATTGAGGCCTAGGTAAGTAAATGATGATGAAGATGATCAAGTGAGAGTGCTCTCTAACTCAAATGTGCAAGATTATACAAATTAAGCTAGCATAAGTGGCTCTCATGATAATGAACAAAATCAAGGGGCTAGTACATCATCTGAACCCAATGATCAAGTAAGTGCAAGCAATCAAGTTCCAATCCTTCAAGGGATCATCCATTGGACACTATAATTAGTGATATTTCTAGAGGTGTACAAATAAGATCAAGATTGGCTTTATTTTGTGAGCATTTCTCATTTGTGTCATTCATTAAATCAAAGAAGATAGATGAAGCATTAAAGGATATTGATTGGGTGAATGCTATGCATGAAGAATTGAATAACTTCACAAGAAATCAAGTATATGAATTAGTAGAGAGACCAAAAGGACACAATGTGATTGAAACCAAATGAGTCTTTAGAAACAAGCAAGATCAAGATGGGATAGTAGTAAGGAATAAAGCAAGATTGGTAGCACAAGGCTATACACAAGTTGAAGGTCTTGACTTTGGAGAAACATATGCCCTGGTTGCTAGATTGGAAACAATTAGAATCTTACTAGCCTATGCTTGTGCCCACAACATCAAACTCTAACAAATGGATGTCAAGAGTGCATTTCTCAATGGTTACATCAATGAAGAAGTATATGTTGAACAGCCTCCCAGTTTTGAAGATGAAGAGAAGCCTGACCATGTGTACAAGTTGAAGAAGGCATTGTATGGCTTGAAGCAAGCACCTACAGCATGATATGAGAGATTGAGGGACTTTCTACTCTCTAAAGGGTTCATGATGGGCAAGGTTGACACCACTCTTTTTATCAAGAAGATTGAAAAAGATTTATTTATGTTGCAAATCTATGTTGATGATATCATATTTGGATCAACCAATCAAGATTTTTGTGAAGAATTTGGAAAGATGATGGTTGATGAGTTTGAGATGTCCATGATTGGAGAGTTAAGTTACTTTCTTAGTCTTCAAATCAAGCAATTGAAGAATGGTACTTTTGTGAGTCAAGGCAAGTATATCAAGGACATGATCAAGAAGTTTGGCATGAGTGGTAGTAAAGCCATTAGCACACCAATGGAAACAAATGGCAACTTGGATAGTGATGCAAGTGGAAATATGGTGGATCAAAAATTATATCGGTCTATGATTGGAAGCCTACTCTATGTGACTGCATCAAGGCCGGATGTCATGTTTAGTGTATGCATGTGTGCAAGATTTCAAGCCTCACCAAGAGAAAGTCATTTGAAGGCTACAAAGAGAATATTGAGGTACTTGAAGCATACACAAAATGTTTATTTGTGGTATCCCAAAGGAGCAAAGTTTGAACTAGTTGGTTACTCCGACTCGGATTATGCGGGATGCAAGGTTGAAAGGAAGAGCACCTCAGACACATGTTAATTGTTGGGAAGATCACTTGTTTCATGGTCATCAAAGAAGCAAAATAGTGTTGCATTATCAGCCACCGAAGCCAAATACATATCTACCGGTAGTTGTTGTGCTCAAATACTTTGGATGAAGGCCACTTTGAGTGATTTTGGAATCAAATTCAAGAAAGTGCCATTGCTATGTGACAATGAGAGTGCAATCAAGTTGACCAACAATCTGGTTCAATATGCAAGAACAAAGCACATTGATGTCCGTCATCATTTCATAAGAGATCATCAACAAAAAGGGGACATTTGCATTGAGAGTGTAGGTACCGAAGATCAACTTGCCGATATATTCACCAAGCCTTTGGATGAGAAAAGGTTTTGCAAGCTAAGGAATGAGTTGAACATATTAGATTTCTCAAATATGTGTTGATGCACCTCCCCACTTATATGACATGCCTCTCCTTCGAGCAATCCAAGGTAAAAGTTGATTGGCATGGCATACATCCTTGCTAAGGACATGTTTAGTGCATCTAGTCATCTCTCACTTTTAATAGGCTCATTCATGAAAATCAAATGAATTTGATGTTTGTATGGTACCACTACCGCTTCTATGCTTGACTTGATCTAGTGGTAGCATATGATATGTTTGTGGGCTTGTAAACCTAGTGTTTGATCTAGAAAATGAGCTATAAGTGTTTAACTCAACATCGTACAAGATAACCCTTATTTGGAGGTGTGAAGAAGCTTGTCCTTAGATCAAACCAAGTTAAATATCTTTGGCAAATGATCTAGATTGGATCAAATTTGGGAAAATGATCCTCACCCCATTGATTGACATTGATAATCTCAACCTATCTATATTTTGAACCTTTATGGTCATTGATGACAAAGGGGGAGAAAAACAAAGATATTAGTGATATTTGTACATGGGGAGAAAAACAAAAGATATTAGTGTACTAAGATGGTGAAAAGACAACAAAGGGGAAGAACTTGACATAGGGGGAGATATATGATAAAGGAAAGGGATCAATTAAAATTTTAAGCACACAAGTAGGGGGAGCAAGCTCATGAACTTGTATGGTGTATTTGAATGTGCATTTCATATGTTTGCTTGCATGGCACAAGTTTTAAATTTTAATATCTATGCTTGTGTGGTGTATGCTAGTTGTAGGTTTGAATGATGGGATGAAAATCTAGCATGCATAGGTAATCCAGCGATTTCATTTCTAAGTGGTATCGAGCTGACCATGGTGCTAAGGATGGTATAATGGTGCACTCTGATTGGTATCACGCTTCAAAGGTTCATCTTTTATACCTTAGCATCATTTGGTAGACATTGTCTCCTATATTTTCTATCTAAGCATATGTGCAAGCTTCAATCCAAACTCTTAGCACATATATAGGGAGAGAAATTGCTACCATATGGAGTTCATGAAACTTGTCCATATCCTTTTACACATAGTAAATATGCTTGGGCAAGCAACATGGATTCAATTGAATTTTAATTCATATCTTTGTGAAAGGGTTGTCATCAATTACCAAAAAGGGGAAGATTGAAAGCTCTAGCTTGGTTTTGGTGAATTGATGAAACCATAAGTGCTAACCTAGTTTATCAAAGTGTTCATGAGATAGGTAGCACATTCCTAGTGGCGAAGAAAATGAAGATCATAACATGATGACGGTGATGCCATGGTGATGATCAAGTGCTTAGACTTGAAAAGAAGAAAGAGAAAAACAAAAGGCTCAAGGCAAAGGTATAAATGGTAGGAGCCATTTTGTTTCGGTGATCAAGACACTTAGCGAGTGTGATCACATTTAGGTTCAATAGCCGTACTATTAAGAGGGGTGAAACTCGTATCGAAATGCGGTTATCAAAGTGCCACTAGATGCTCTAACTCATTGCATATGCATTTAGGATCTAGTGGAGTGCTAACACCCTTGAAAATGTTTGTGAAAAATATGCTAACACACATGTGCATAAGGTGATACACTTGGTGGTTGACACATTTGAGCAAGGGTAAGAAACTTCACCGGCGGAGTGTCCGCCCGTAGAGTGCGGATAGTCCGACAGTGCCACCGGCGCCCTATACAGAAAAGACAGGATTTCAAAGAGTGGCCGGACGCTGGGTCACTTTGTGACCAGATGCTGGATGAGTGTGTCCGGTCCTGCTGGCGTGGCAGTACAGAGAGGAGACTGTGTGTGACCGGACGCTGGGTGAGTCCGATCGAGCATGACCGGACGCTGGGGTCCTACATCCGGTCGTGGCACTGTGCTACATCCGGTCATCACTTGACCGTTGGGATCGGGCGCTCAGTATTTGAAGAGAGGGATGACGTGGCAGCCATCCGTTGACCGGACGCTGGAAGGGTGCGTCCGATCGATCTGACCGGAGCGTCTGGTCACCCCGAGTTGTGCCCAGTGAAGGGGTACAACGGCTCTATTTCGTGGGGGCTTCTATTTAAGCTCCATGGCCGGCTCTAGCTCACTCTCTTGGCCATTTGCATTGACATAGAAACCTTATGAGCTTAGCCAACGCCCTCCCACTCATCTCCATCATAGATTCAACATCTTTGTGAGATTGGGAGTGAATCCAAGTGCATTGCTTGCGTGTTTGCATCTAGAGGCACTTGGTGTTTGTGTTTTGCTGCGGGATTCGCTTGTTACTCTTGGTGGTTGCTGCCACCTAGACGGCTTGGAGTAGCGAGGATCGTCGAGCGGAGGTTGGTGATTGTCTCTGGCTCCGATCGTGGTGATTGTGAGGGGTTCTTGACCTTTTCCCGGTGGAGAGCCAAAAGGTACTCTAGTGAATTGCTGATGGCTTGTGTGATTCTCATCTTGTGTTGGTTGTGTGGCACCCTATTGAGGATTTGGCGTGCAATGACAATTAGTGCGTGAACCTCCAAGTGAGTGAATCACCACAACGAGGACTAGCTTGCCGGCAAGCAAGTGAATCTCGGTAAAAAATCATTGTCTCATCATTTGATTCCGAGGTGATTGGTCTTCATTGGTATTCATTCTTGTGATTGATTGGTTCATTCCTCGACGTAGCGGTATAACTATCTTGCTCTCTCTTTATAATACCGCAAACTAGTTGTCAAGCTCTTTAGTGTAGCTAGTTGTGACAGCTTGTTAGTTTGGTTAGTGTGGCTCTTTAGTTAGCATTTGAGAGCGCACTAACTTAGTGTAGTGACATAGCTATTGTGTGGATAGAAACTATATATAAACTAGAATTGTGGTAGGTGGCTTGTAATTTTAGTAGGCTAGAGCAACACTTGCTTCACCTCATAATTGTCTAACCGGTTTGCTAAGTGTTGTTGTAGGAATTTTTAATAGGTTATTCACCCCCCTCTAGCCATTAGGACCTTTCAGCCGCGCCTCACAGCACCGCTGCCGCCGTGCAGCCGCCTGCCATGGCCGCCGTGCGTGTGGCTAGGCTGCCACCAGCTGTGGCTGGCCGAGCTACCACCGCCCACGCATGCGGGTGTGGCCGCCGCTGCCCCCGCGCACCGCCCTCGCCCTCGCTGGTGGCCTGCCGCGCGAACTCGGCCGCGCCCCGAGCACCTCCTCTGCTCGGTGAAGACGAGGAAGAAGAAGAGAAGGACCTCACGCCTAATTAGAAGCTTTTCCAGGGTTCCCAATGTAAATCTCTTGACTCACATGAATAGTGTTCTTGTACTGTGGGTTGATTCAGGTAAAGCTCAGGGGCCTCGGTGCAAAGTGTTTGTCTTTTATGGTTTTTCCTTTTCTTTTATTTTTAAATCGGCTAAAACTTTGAAAATTCATAGTAAATCGTAGAAAACATAAAAATGCCAAACCAGTTTTGTTACACTCCACACAACTAGATCTATACGGTAGATACATAATATGACATGTTTTAGTACAAAAGTTTTGCTATAGATATTTGCCTATGCTTTTTATTGTTAAATTCATATTTGTTGTTGTATGAATTCAATTGCTGTGAAATTTTTACGGTAGGTTAATTGTTGCATGCTTGTGTTGTGGTAAAAATTTCATGTTCAATGGATGTTTATTTACTGAGTTATTGAATTATCATGTGTCATATGCTTTTATTGCCATTAAAACTTAGTTAACTGTTAGTAAATAATATGCTTATCCAGAAATTATGAAATTCATGGAGTAGTTATGTTTAGTTAAGATGTATCACCCATAAATTTTTCATGTCCAAAAGAGATGTTTGGTACGCCACCTTTTTATTCCTTGGTTATAATTATTTAAGCTTTTATATATGTTCGGTGTTTAGATTAGGGTTAATGTAAGTTTGTCTATACTACTTGTTTTACATGATGCATAGGCAAAGTGTGTTTAGTAAGTAGAAGTGTGCTTGGCATGTTATGATAAGCTTTCACTTGTATGTTTAAAATGCAAATGGTTGTTTTGCTCGCTTGTGTGAATAGTAACTCGCAAGTAAGTCGCTAGGAGATGATGAGAGTCGAACCTCCAATGTTTAGTTACCCTTCACCGTGATGACGTGTTGCTTGTCTTGTAGTGTTTGTAAATGTCTTTGTTATGCTTGTTTGACTTAAGCATGCATTGCATTATAGCATATCATTTAGGAATGACGACAAACCGATGAATCAACTGAAGGATGTGACGTCAAGCGGAAAGATAGTGTATTGGCAACCGAGTCCAGGAGATGGAGATGGTCGGAATATGTCTCAAAGATGGAGGAATACTAACGTAGTATAATACAAGTTATCCAGGCAAGCCCCGGTGCATAACCCCTATTTTTGAGCATTTATTATTCTGTTGTTTGTGCATTAAGTTACAGGAGTTGCTTGAAACCCACCTGCATAAATGTTCTATCCTATGAGTCCTACTAGTATGACAGGAATCGTGTAGTATGCCATGCTATAGGACCTACGGTAGAAGTCGGGTGATGGACCGTCACTCGCGAGAGATAGGTCATGGCTATTCTGCTACTACTATCACATGGACTTGAGGTGCTGGATAATAATTGGAGACCGGGCGGGACCGTGGACTTTGGTTTGGATGTGGTTAGTTATAGCAATAAAGCGAGGCTCTAGTTGCATTAGTTCCGCCTGTGTCGATTAAGGACCGTACCGTTTGTAGCGTTGTGGCAAGTTTAAAGGTACCAAACACATAACAGGGGCCTGAGTTACAGTTGACCGTGAAGCTAAGTACCGTCTTACAACTAAGGTGCGCAAAACGTTCACCGAAGTGTTTCTCTGGCCATTCTAGCGGCTGTTTTTGGGACGGGGAATGTTCATGGTAAAACTTATGAGGGGGAAACCCGTCGCCGATTCACGGGGCGGGCCTCATAGGGTGGGTTCCCCGGGGGTGGTCAGGTTATTTCGGACCTTGGTTGTACGATGGGAACGGCAGCCTTGTACTTGCTCCTTCGAGAAGTACGGGCGTGTGTTTGGGATTGCCCAGCTGAATGTACATCGATTGCAATCGCCGCCCTCCTCGGATATGGATACCACTTGTCGTATCACTACCATCGTAGTTAATGCAACTGGAACCTGGAGATGATGATATGGTTATTGCTGGATCATGAAATATGCTTTGGTTGCTTACCACATGCTTGAAAGCAATTCAGGCGCTTACCTAGAATGGCTAAGTAATAAACTTTGTGTGACTGCTGAAACTTTGAATATAAGGATGCACTATTAGTAATGCTTCTCTGCAAAACAACTAGCCAAATAGCCCCCGCATATACTTGAGAGTCGGGAGACTACTCCCACCTAGTCAGGTAAGTCTTGCGGAGTACATCATGTACTCAGGGTTTTTATTTCCCCCTGTTGCAGGTAACAGGTGACTGCTGGAGCTAAATGTTGTGTGTGGATACCTCCTAGTGGGCTCAACGAGGCTTCCTTTGTCGCCACGATTGTAGAAGTTTTACTCTTCCATCGCTACTTTTGCTTCAATATTCAAAATTGTTAACTTCCGCTACTTTTGTAAAATGATCTTTCTTCCGCTGTTTTTATGAAATCTATTTTAACTCTGATTTTATGTAATGTTGTGATGTATGAAATGGTTAATAAATGACGGAAGCTTTATTCACTTGTTTATGGTCTTGATGAAAACATGGATTTTCGAGTCCTCCCGTGGGGTGTACTCGACAAACTACCGGGTTTAACTTGATCTCTGGTGTACTTAGTGTCAAATGGCTGATAAGTATACTTGATATTAGGTTAAATTGGACGGTTCTGCCAGAGTCAAGACTGCAATGCAAAGCTATTGCGGCAGCCTCCACAAGAACATGTGTAATTTGTTCCTGAGGTTGCGGCACACAATTGGCATATGTACTAGCTGGTGATAAACCTGAAATGGAGATGCACTGTACTGATCCTGTTTTGAAGCTGTTTAATCATTATCATCTGATGAGCCGAAACTAACAATCATCAATAGCATTCATTCATCTGTGATTAAACACAACATGGTACCCAGCAACCAGCTTTGATCATTGGTATGGAAGGCAGATATCATAAATTCATCATGCTAGTATTACAATTGGTCTGAAACTCTGGACATAAAGTAGTGGCGCATGATCGGTAGTTTGATACAAATATCTTGGTAGGAATCTTTGCCATTCGTGATCTTATCCTAATTTTGCACTTGCGTGTCTTGTCATTGAGGCGCTTTCTTCAGATGATTCCACTTACGGTTCCGCCCAAATTGATATTTCTGAATTTACCTCCAATGGCAAAAAAAGGTTAACCTGTTGTTGATATCAAATATTCAGAACTAGTATCTTTTCTTTTCTGCAGGATTTACTGGTTTTCTCCCTTCTGAAGAATAATTACTTTTGTACATTTTTGGTTATGGGCATAATGTTTCCAGATCCACAGAGTGACAGAGCACACTAGTAGTTGTCAGTTGTCACCATCAGCGGTAAAATCTGCACTCCTGCTACTCCCTCCGTCCGTGCGTTTTTTTCTGGAGCGAGGGAGTAATGTTTTTGCATATGAACACCTCTCAGCTGTCAGTCTGTCACCAGTCCTTTCCAGAAAGAACCAGCCACCGTAGCTGATACATACGCATACTTCATCATGCTCTTTAATCTGTGTTTAGTTCGAATTTTGGGAATTTGGCTGGCGTTTCACTTTCGTTTTTATTTAGTAATTAGTGTTTAATTATGGACTAATTAGACTCAAAACGTTCGTCTCGCAATTTCCAACCAAACTGTGCAATTAGTTTTTTTTTATCTATATTTAATGCTCCATGCATGTATCGTAAGATTTGATGTGATGACTATTGTAGCACTTTTTGGAAAAAAATTTAGCAACTAAACAAGCACTTACCCTCAACCGAGGAGAAACCAAGGCACTTTTTTACCCTTTTTTTTTTAACTGTCAGGGGGGCAGGGGGTTGTCAGGAGAAACCAAGGCACTTTTTTACCTTTTTTTTAACATGTTTAATTTGTTCATGAGGTTGCGGCACACAATTGATATGAAACCAAGGCACCTTTGTACCCTTTTATCTTTAAGAGCATCTTCAGTAGATCTTCTATCTAATCTTCTCTACATAAGAACTACTCTCACAATTTTAAAGTGCAAGAAGTTTTGGTTTTTCTAGATACATTGGTTTTAGAGTCTTTTACTTGTATGCCATTAAAAAAGATGGTCTAATCGTCTATGTCCCTAAAAAGTTCGATCTATCGTCAGTGTCCAAGCTCGAAAAACTTTTCTCTCTCACGCCATTATGTCCGCCTTCTATTTGATTTGCGCTGTTTGGCTGTCCTAACAAGTGAGGTCCGCTGTGGCAAATGACCTCAGTTGCCCCTTGCCGTTGAAATTAGAGGTGGAGGCCGTGTTGACCGGTATTGACCGCTCTCACTCTCCTCGTCTGGCCCGACTCCTCCGCTCCCTCCGCTCGACTCTCCACACGTCGCGCACGGACACGGCGAACAGGAAGGAGGCCAGGCCCTGGAGCGCGCTCAGGGCGAGCCCCGCACGGGCCGCGGCGCGCGCGGCGCCCGGGCGGTTCGCGCCGAGCTCGTTGCTGACCCGCGTCGACACGCCGAAGCTGAGCGATGACGGGAAGATGTAGAGCAGGGACGTGGTCTGGATGAGCACCCCCATCGACGCCACGGTCGCCTTGGGGTCCGCCAGGAGGCCGCAGAGGAGGATCATAATCTCGTACCACCACCACTCGAGGCACACGCTGGCGCAGCTCTCGACGGCGAGCCGGGCCAGCCGCATCCACCCGGTAACGTCCTTGAACAGCTTCTCAGAAAGGGTGAAGCCGCCGGTGGTGCGGTGCACGCCGGAAAAGTAGATGTAAGCGAGGAGAAGGAGCACGAGGTTGAGGTTGGCCAAGGCAGAGGCGAGAGCGACCCCTTCGACGCCGAGGCCGAGGACCGAGACGAGGAGGTAGTTGATGGGGAGGTGCATGGCGACGGCGAGCACGGCGCAAGCAGTGAGCGGGAAGTTGACGGACTGGGTGCGGAGGTAGATGCGGAGAGGTGGAGGAACGACTTGAACAGAAGGTCTGGAAGGCAGAGGAGAATGTAGCGCTGCGCGGCGGAGGATATGGCGGCGTCCTGGCCGCACAGCAGGAGCAGCGGCTCCATGTGCGCCCAGAGGAAGGCGATGGGCACGGAGAGCGCGAGGAGGAGGAGCACCATCCGCTGCTTGGTGGCGCCGACGAGGGGGAGGTTCTTGGCGCCCACGGCCTGGCCGCACACCGTCTCCATGCCCATGGCGAGGCCGGACAGGACGGAGTAGCCCGTGATGTTGGCGAAGCCGATGGCGAGGGACCCGCCGGCGAGAGCGAGCTCGCCGAGACGGCCAAGGAAGAGCATCGAGATCATCGGCCGGACGTAGAGTATGAGACCCGTCATGATCATCGGCAATGACAGCCTCAAAATCGATGCGGCCTCTCTCGTCGCGCCCCTGGTCAACGACGACGGCCTGTCGGCCAAGAGCGGCGGCTGCTCCTTGCACGTTGTCAAGGTCGTCGTCGTCGATTCGTTCAAAACAACGACCGCCACATCCGGCGGGGAGACGACGACCGCGCGGAGACGGTGGCCATCCCCGACGCCGCCGCCGTCCTTGGCATTGCACAGGCACGGCGGCAACAGCTTGCCAACGAGCCCCTCATACATGGCGGCGGCGCAACGCAAGCTAGCTTCTGCCGACTGTCGCTGGCTGGAGGCGGTTTTTGCACGTGTGCGGCGCGGAGCTTTTGGAGGGAAACCGGGGGGGGGGGGGGGGGGGGGGGGGGGGGGGGGGGGGCGTTGTTCAAGATCAGCTCGATGGAAATGAGAGAAGGGGTTATCAAAAGATCCTGGGCTGGGATTTGTTTAGACGGAAGCTCTCGTCGTGTAGCTCCGAAGTGGGTGCCTCCCTGGCTGGCTCTCAGCCGGTCTTGGCCGGCCGCGGAACACCACGTACCGACACGCGCGCACGGGGAGTTGTTGTATCGCGCGGCGCCTAGCGCTGGACGGGGCCTGGCCTCCTTCCTGTTCGCCGTGTCCGTGCGCGACGTGTGGAGAGTCGAGCGGAGGGAGCGGAGGAGTCGAGCCAGATGAGGAGAGGGAGAGCGGTCAATACCGGTCAACACGGCCTTCACCTCTAATTCCAACGGCAAGGGGCAACTGAGGTCATTTGCCACAGCGGACCCCACTTGTCAGGACAGCCAAACGGCGCAAATCAAACAGAAGCCGGACAGAATGGCGTGAGAGAGAAAAGTTTTTCGAGCTTGGACACTGACGATAGATCGAACTTTTTAGAGACATAGACGATTAGACCATCTTTTTTAATGGCATACAAGTAAAAGACTCTTGGTTTTATTATGTATCTAGACATAATGTATATATCTAAATACATAGCAAAAAAGATATACCTAGAAAGACAAAGACGTCTTATGATTTGGAATGAAGAGAATAGCATTTAAGGAGATAAATATACTCCTATCTCATCTTATATACCTATAATTTTTAAGATCTCCTAAAAACAGCCCTCTCTCCCCTAAAGAAAGGAGAAAATGCACTATCTCCTATCCTTAAAGAAATATTGGAGAGAAATTTTCAGTAATTTGCAACGATAGTGCTCTCATATATATATTTGGTTTAGGGTACTATGTAGGAGACCCTGCTTTTTGTTCCTTTTCTTTTTCCTATTAGTCGTGCATTTTGAAGAGTGAGCACTAAGCACTGATGCTGGGCACTTAACTTTTACTTGATTACTTGTATGATACATATTAACTGGTTTATTGTTTTTTATGTCTAATAGTAAATTGATATTTTCTTTATATGCTGATTTGAGTTTCCAGTTAGGAAGTGGCAACTACATATATCCTTCGTCCCTTTTTTTATTAAAGAGGTATGTTGGATACACTTTTTGATTGAGACCAGGTCAGCTTTGTACTTTGTAGACATGCCTTGGTGTCATTTTTCCTGAAATAAGCAGCAAGACAGCTTCGGCAATTTCGAACTGAGAGGAGTAAGAATTGCACATTATTACTAGAATATGCATTCAGAATTTGTGTTTTCATCAGTGCTACAGCTACTCATGTGGTCACTCACTTATCCAGTTATCTTTGACAAATGCCAGGAAGTGTGTCAGTGTGTGGTGGAGGCCAAAGTTTTCTAAGCTATACGTCTACAGTATTGGAGCTGCTCGCTGGCCTTTCCTTGTATTTGTTTCCTTTCTATTGAAACAACACACGTAAATCGAGAAAAATAAAGTTTCAAAGATATTTCCCTATGCTTGTCGCTGTCATTTCTCCACATCTCCATGATCATTTTTCACCTTCCACTCAAGTAACTTCTCCTCGGTCGTTTTCTGGCCTCCGTAAGTATCGTTCAGCCTGTCGACTCAACACCACTCCCTCCGATGACATTAGCATCGAACGCGGCACTGTGGGGACACCTAGTAGTCTAAGAGCATGATGTGTTGACTTGCAAACTATTATTTTTTTTAACACCGTTGACTTGCAAATTAGTTACCCCTAAGTTCTAAATTATAAGTCACAGACTCTTTTGATATATTTATTTTGCTATGTATCTAAATATAATAATATGTCTAAATACATAGCAAAATAGATGAACCAAAAAAGTCAAAACGACTTATAATGGAACGGAGGGAGTACAAGTTAATTACATGTTACCCCTCGAGCGCCCGATGCATTTTTCCAGCCTTAAGGTTCAGGTTACATCCTTGATATTTTCCATACTTGTAAACTTTGTACAGTAACTTGATAATTGAATATTACATTACAAATCTAACCGTGTGCAAGTTGTATATTATAATAATTAAAGTTTATTATCTAAATTATTGATCAAAGATTTTTAAAGTTCAGACCATGATATTAGTTTTCGCCTTATAAAAGAGAATGGGGGAGTATTACAAAAGAAATTAATGGTCATGTCCTAACTAATCTTCTAATCGGGGGACCTATACCTAGATGGCTAGATGTTAGTCGTGTGCGTGAGGCTAAAAAAATCGTTACGGTCTTGTTTAGATGCGCATGCATCCGTCTCAATCCATATGTGTTAAAGTGGATTAGAGTAAAATTAAACTAAGTTCTACTCTAATCCACTCTAATACATATGGATTAGAGTGGATACACAGGTATGGCCTACAGTGCATGGATGGTCCATGGAGATCGAGCGATCTGGGGCAGGCTGCGTTAGATACCCCATGCCATACCTAATTGCCTATATCTAAATCAGTTGATTTTACAGTGTGATTGCTCTTTGACCATGCACTTGGCATCACTTATCCCAACTAGGTCCCCTATCACCACGCTTGGCGTGTTGGCCATTTCCTGGACAGAACGACACGTACCAACACGTGACAACCTCTAGCTCCCTTGCCACTTTCGCTATGTGGCTGCTTGACTGCTTCAGTATTGGATCGATCACATCATGGCGTCATGCGACTTCTTTTAGCTGCATGCAGAGAGAGCAGAGTTGAAGTGACTTGCAGCTTTCGGTGTCTGACGGTCAGTAACAAGCTTTGGTTGCATGTCCCGCCCAGGTCCGGGTCCCCCATCGCCCATCGGCCATCATCGGAGCAGACAAGCCTCCCCAACCGCACCAGCGCCAGTCCCAGGCCACCAATTAAGCAGCCCTGGCTGGCTGCTTGTGTAATTGTGTTGTACGTGCAGTATCAACGGGTCGCCGCGTCACACCGCAACACAAAACACACACACACGACACGCACCAACGCAAACTTGCCCACATGACGTAGCAAAGCACAATAATAGGAGATGATGGAAACGTACCGTATAGTACCAGTGTGTGGGCGTGACTGACTTTGTTTCGTGGACGCAGCATGCAAATCATAGTTTAAGCGCCCCCCTAATGGCACGCGTGTTACGGCTTAATCCCACCCAAATCCGGCTCG
The DNA here is from genome assembly GCF_019320115.1 of Miscanthus floridulus. NCBI lineage: Eukaryota > Viridiplantae > Streptophyta > Magnoliopsida > Poales > Poaceae > Miscanthus > Miscanthus floridulus. The sequence continues at coordinate 30,150,350 of NC_089597.1, read as the reverse complement.
ATCGTCGTCACCCATAGCCATAGGCCATAGATGATCACGCGCACGCTAGCTTTAACACTAGCAGTGCAGCCGTCGGGGGATTGGGCCGACTGTTTCTAGTTTATGTAAGGATTGCGTGTGTGCTTGAACGGTTTGGTTTCACAACAGAAAAGGGCAAATGCCGACTTGATTAGGGTTTTGTTGAAAGGGTCAAAGGTGCATGGCGAACATCCCTTTGAAATATAGATTATAGTAACAGTAGTACTACCATTAAGACGTTCAGAAGGCTGGACGTCTCGCTCCACTCACTGTCGCAAGCGCCGCTCGCCTAAAAAAACAAAATCAACTCCCACACGCCTCGCTCCGCTTCGCTTTGCTCCCGCATGTGGTGCTCGGCTCCGCTCCGCTCCCGCATGCGGCGCTCGACTGCCGGCCCTACCACATGCGGCGTGGGCCTGCCCTCTCCTGGTTTCGGCACGCGACTGCCTGCGAGCTGCGACGACGCGGTTGATGACCTTGCCAGGCGTGTAGCCGCCTGTGAGTCGCGATGCTCGGCTACCGGCCCTGCCCGGTGCGGCACGAGGCCGCTGCCTCCCTGCCCTGTCGCGCAGCCACCACTAAGCCGCTGCCTACAAGCACCGCCAGGCCGCTGCCTCCGGCGAACTCCACATGCCGACGAGCCTCCATTCTCCCAAGCAGCAAGGAGATGTTTGCGCTGAAACTTTATGTTGCAAGCATCTGTTTCAAGTGTTTCAAATGTTTTAAACGTATGTTGCAATTGTTTCATACATACATTGCAAAAGTAGATCGAGATGTTGCACATGTTGCAATGGCTGTACACGTCAATGTTTCATCTACTTTTTCGACGCATGTTGTAAGTGTGTTTATCTAGATGTTGCATATGTTTCACACATATGATGTAAGTGTTTTATCTGGACAATGGTTTCAAGTGTTATTCAGGATTATTTTGCAAGTGTGTTCAGACGCATGTTTCAAATGTTTCATTTGTTTTCAGACGTATGCTGCAATTGTGGCATCTAAATGTTTCAAAACTAGATCGAGTGTTGCATCTCCCTCCTCGTCTTTTATGCTGTCTCGCCTCGTTGTTAGGCGCGGGAAGGCTGAGGTGGTCCCCACTGGCGCGGACGGGTCCCATGTGCTTGCGGGCAGGCACAACATGTAGGCAAGATGTGGGCCGGCATGTGTGGGATGTGGGACGGGGGCTAGCGTTCGGACGTCCGAGCACTAGTCACGCCCTTATAGTAACGCCCTTGTGTGTAATATCCATTGAAGCGTGGAGAAATAAAACTCACGGCCATGGGTAGTTTGACGCGTGGCTTCAATGATAAGCAAAACTAATCTATGTTTGGCATTCACGGGAACAACTGTGAAATCTCCAGGTGGGCTATCTCAAATGATCAATAACCAAAACCCATCCCTTGATCTCAAGTCAAACATTTGGCGCCAAAGCTAGCTAATCCGCTGCCTTTCAAGTTTCAACTGCAGTTAGGCAGCCACCTTCCCGCCTTTTCTTTCCCTTCCTCGTATCTTCTCCAGCTACTACACGTCTACACCTCCGCACGCGGCCCCTGTTCACCATAAAACCCACGGCATTGTAGCAGACGTTGCTATCAATGGTCACCACATCCGCCTCGTCGCCACTGCCCTTTCGGCCACCATGGCCGCCAAACTGCTCATCCCAATCATCATCTTTCACGTCGGTCTCATCGTGCCGATCGCTGTCGCGGCCGCCGCCACCGCACGACCGCCTGCAGTGGCCGACGCCAACGACGACCGGTCCGCGCTCCTCGCGTTCCTCTCCAACGTCTCGGCGGACCCCGGCGGCGCCCTCGCGGATTGGGGCCGCTCGCCGGGGTTCTGCAACTGGACGGGCGTCACGTGTGGCGGCGGTGGTCCAGGCCGGCGGCGTGTCACGCAGCTGGTGCTGAGCGGGAAGGAGCTCCGCGGAGTGATCTCGCCGGCGCTGGCGCGGCTGTCTTTCCTCACGGTGCTCGATCTTTCCAACAATGCTTTTGCCGGCACGATCCCACCGGAGCTTTCCGCGCTCTCGGCCCTGACGCAGCTCAGCCTGACGAACAACCTCCTCGAGGGCGCGGTCCCCGCCGGCCTCGGCCTCCTCCAGAAGCTGTACTTCCTCGACCTCAGCGGGAACAGGCTCTCCAGCAGCATCCCGGAGACGCTCTTCTGCAACTGCTCCGCGCTGCAGTACCTAGACCTCGCCAACAACTCCCTCGCCGGCGACATTCCTTACGCCGCCGACTGCGGCCTCCCCAGCCTCCGGTTCCTCCTCCTCTGGTCCAACGACCTGTCCGGCGAGATCCCGCCGGCGCTGGCGAACTCCTCCATGCTCGAGTGGATCGACTTCGAGTCCAACTACCTCGCCGGCGAGCTCCCGTCGCAGGTGTTCGACAGGTTGCCACGGCTCCAGTACCTTTACCTGTCGTACAACAACCTGTCCAGCCACGGCGGCAACACCGACCTCGACCCCTTCTTCCGCTCCCTGAGGAACTGCACTCGCCTGCAGGAACTCGAGCTCGCCGGGAACGACCTCGGCGGGCGGCTGCCGCCGTTTGCCGGGGAGCTCCCGCGCGGACTCCGGCAGCTCCACCTCGAGGATAACGCTATCTTGGGTTCCATCCCGCCCAACATCTCCGGCCTCGTCAACCTCACTTACCTCAACCTCTCGAACAACCTTCTCAATGGCACCATCCCGCCGGAGATGTCGCACATGCGCCTGCTCGAGCGGCTGTACCTGTCGAACAATCTCCTCTCCGGCGAGATCCCAACATCCATCGGCGAGATGCCACACCTCGGCCTCGTCGATTTCTCCGGCAACCGTCTCGCTGGAGCGATCCCAGACACGTTCTCCAACATGACGCAGCTCAGGCGACTAATGCTGCACCACAACCAACTCTCCGGTGCCATTCCTCCCAGCCTCGGAGATTGCCTCAACCTGGAAATCTTAGACCTCTCCTACAATGGCTTGCAAGGCCCGATCCCGGCGTACGTCGCCGCCTTGAGCAGCCTCAAGCTGTACCTGAACCTGTCCAACAACCACCTCGAGGGGCCTCTCCCTCTCGAGCTCAGCAAGATGGACATGATCCTTGCGCTCGACCTGTCTGCGAACAAGCTCACCGGCACGATCCCGTCGCAGCTCGGCAGCTGTGTCGCGCTCGAGTACCTCAACTTCTCCGGCAACGCGCTGGGCGGCGTGCTCCCGGCGTCCGTCGCGGCGCTGCCGTTCCTGCAGGTGCTCGACGTGTCGCGCAACGCTCTGTCCGGACCCCTGCCCGGCTCCCTTTTGGTGTCCACGTCGCTCCGGGAGGCGAACTTCTCGTACAACAACTTCTCCGGCGTGGTGCCACGCGCCGGAGTGTTCGCGAACCTTTCGGCGGAGGCCTTCCGAGGAAACCCCGGCCTTTGCGGCTACGTTCCCGGCATCGCCACTTGCGAGCCGCCGAAGCGTGCGCGTCGCCGGCGTCCGATGGTACTCGCCGTCGCTGGCATCGTCGCCGCCGTGTCCTTCATGCTATGCGCGGTCGGGTGCCGGTCCATGGTGACCGCGAGGGCGAAGCGGTTGGGGAGCCAATCGGTGCGCCTCGTCGACGTCGAGGACCAGGCGGAAAGGGAGCACCCGAGGATATCACACCGGGAGCTCTCCGAGGCGACCGGGGGCTTCGTTCAGGAGGGTCTGATCGGCGCCGGACGCTTTGGGCGCGTGTACAAGGGAACGCTCCGCGACGGCGCGCGCGTCGCCGTGAAGGTGCTGGACCCGAAGGGAGGCGGCGAGGTCTCCGGCAGCTTCAAGAGGGAGTGCGAGGTGCTGAAGCGGACGCGCCACAAGAACCTCGTGAGGGTGATCACCACCTGCAGCACGGCCAGCTTCAACGCGCTCGTGCTGCCGCTGATGCCGAGAGGTAGCCTCGACGGCCTCCTCTACCCGCCGCACGGGGACAATGCCGGTGCCGCCGCCGCCTGCGGCGGCGGCCTGGACTTCGGCCAGATCATGGGCATCGTGAGCGACGTCGCCGAGGGGATGGCGTACCTGCACCACTACGCGCCGGTCCGGGTCGTGCACTGCGACCTCAAGCCGAGCAACGTCCTCCTCGACGACGAGATGCGCGCCGTGATATCGGACTTCGGCATCGCGCGGCTCGTCGCTGGAGCTGGCGCCGGCGCCGTCGGCGAAGCCAGCAGCACCAGCGACGAATCCGCCCCGTGCAACTCCATCACCGGACTGTTGCAAGGCTCGGTTGGGTACATCGCACCTGGTACGTTCATCCACACGTGTTACGTGTATGCATGCATACGATGATATGTACATGCTTGCTTAATTAGTTAATTTCGACATCATGCACTAATTATAATCCTGTGATTTTTTTTTTGTTTTAATCAGAGTATGGATTGGGAGGGCATCCTTCGACACAGGGCGACGTGTACAGCTTCGGCGTGATGCTTCTGGAGCTCATCACGGGGAAGAGGCCAACGGACGTGATCTTCCAGGAGGGGCTGACGCTGCACGACTGGGTGAGGCGGCACTACCCGCACGACGTCGCCGACGTCCTCGCGCACGCGCCGTGGCGGGAGCGGGCGCCCGAGGAGGCGGCGGCCGAAGTGGTGGTCGTCGAGCTGATCGAGCTCGGTCTCGTGTGCACGCAGCACTCACCGGCGCTGCGGCCCACCATGGCGGACGTCTGCCACGAGATCACACTGCTCAAAGAGGACCTCGCCCGGCTCTCGACCAAAGACTCGTTGTTCTCCAACTGAAGCAAAAACAACCAACGTCTCTCGAATTGTTTAGGATAAATCCATTAGTGCATGCATGCACGCGCCGCCAGGAAACATCGGGTGCGGCGTGCTGCCGAGCCGCCACTGTTTCAATTCCGTGGTTACGGTGGGTGGTGGCTGCAGGATTCGATCGATCTCGGTCGTCTCTCTCACCTCCGGCTAGCGGCTGCCACCATGGATTTGTTTATTTCCATGGTTGGGAGTCGCCTACTACTGAACTGGTAGTGCTGATTCTTTGAGTTGTTAACTATGCGATGGAGAAGGCACTCGATTAATCTTTTGTTGTTGTGCTGCAAACATGTCGGACTCCATTAGCGGTGGTGTAGGAAGCGAAAAGGCTCTTGAGTTAGGTCATTATTCAGGTGCTCGCGATCAATCATAAATAAACCCTAGTAGTACCCGACCAACTGTTGTCAACTGGCACTGTTCGATGCATCTGATGATCAGATCATGTATGATGATTGTGTGAATGCAATAATGCAATCTTCACCACCAACATTGTATACTGATGTTCGAGGTTTGACAGGAACTTCTGTGTTCTTATCATGGAGATCAATTAGGCTTATTAATCAGCACGCCTGCCAGCTTTAGCTCAGTCAACTTGGCTATATTACAATTCAGAAAGCGATAGACACATGTGGTTATTACATACGGAGTCAAAAAAAGAACTACTTATAAATAAATAAAAAATTACCCATCATTTGCTAATATGTAAAAAAAATCAACCTAATAACAACCCTATCTTTACTTACCAATCACCCACAAATGCCATGAAAAATCTAACCCAAAGTATTTATGCTCTCACAAAGGAATGGAGAGAGGTGAAGTTGAAAAAAGTAGTAGCTTCTCATAGCTCTTTCCATTATTTCCCTTTCTCAGTCATGAATGAAGCCGTTAGTGAAACTGTTTTGCCAAACAGCTCGGTCACCGAGAAAACTACTCGTGGAGCTGTTTTTCAAAAAAAAAAAAAACTTCAACAGTGAAACTAATGCCAAATGGGGTCTAATTAAGGGAACGTAGCACAAGCCGCCAATAATAAGCACGCGGCACGGCAATGAAAACAATACAAGAAGATAAGATGCATGCATGTTGTTGCATGCACTCAGCTTAATTGTGTAGCGTTACGAAGGCGACTTGAAAGGCACGGCGACACAGTTGATGGAAGGTGATCTCCCGACAACACGAAAAATCAATTGCAATAGAGGAGGAGAATAGGTGAGTGCAGAGTAGATACGTATGAAAAAGAGCAAAGTGATGACGGTAAAGTTAAAAGAACGCAAACTTTCTTTAGAGTAGTGAATCCATGTCTGAATTTTTCCTTTCAAAGAACAGTTATTATAGTAGTGACAGTCTGACAGAAAGAATAGTGGCGGTAAGATAAAGTAAATATTCATACAAAAATCAGGATATAATACAATATATGATACATATATAGTTGCACTCCTAATACCAGCTTTGCAATTACGCGTAAGCCACCACACTGGTTGATACTATAGACTTGTTCGGTTCATGTCCTCCCAAGGCGGTTTGCCTTGGGGCAAACTAAACCACCTATATGCACGTTGTAGATACATTATTTTTACTATATATCTAAATACATAGCAAAAACTATGTATAATTAAAAAAGCCAAAATATCTTATAACCTGTAAAAGAGGGAGTAGCTAACTCTTATCAACTAATGCTAACTATTATCAGCTTATGGTTCCAAACAGGGTCTTGATACAGCTTTGGATATAATGATTTTACAGAAATTGTATAGAAACTTTACAAGAATCAATTTACTCTCTCCGTCCAGAAAAAAAACACAATTCTAGTTTTGAATCTGGATAAGGGAACTAAAAAACGAAGGTGGCGTTTAAATCCACAGAGTAAAGTTTAGGGATGTCACATCGGGTATCATATCGGAGTGTTCGGATTATAATAATAAAACAAATTACAGAAGTCCTCAGTAATCCGCGAGACGAATTTATTAAGCCTAATTAACCCATCATTAGCACATATTACTGTAGCACCACATTGTTAAATCATAGGCTAATTAGGCTTAAAAAATTTGTCTCGCAAATTAGTCACAATCTGTGCAATTAGTTATTTTTAGTCTATATTTAATACTCTATGTATGTGTGTGACAGGCACGATGAGAAACTAAACAAGACCCGAGCCTTGTTTAGATTGCAAGTTTTTTCACTCTCTCTCCATCACATCAAATCTTTGGACACATGCATGGAGTATTAAATATAGATAAAAAAATAACTAATTACACAGTTTGATTGTAAATTACGAGATGAATCTTTTAAGCCTAGTTAAGCCATGATTGGACAATAATTGTCAAATACAAATGAAAATGCTACAATGTCAAATACTGATTACTAACCGCAATCTAAACAAGGCTCCGTATGCATTGCATGCGTCAACAGCTTGATTGAACTGATGTATGTGATGCTGAAGTGTCCAACTGTCCATAGACTAGAACTGTCCATAGATTGATGTGATTGTAACTAGCTCAGTGATTTCTAATTCATACTGCACTTGGTTTGTCTTTTTGTTCTTTTTCGTACAAAAGATGGTAGTACCCCTTTTGCAAAAGAAGTAAATAAATGGAGGCCAACCACAGCAATTAACACGTACGGCATGCGTTTGTCCAGTGCGTTCCATCTAATGCTCTTATCATCTTATCTCTTTTGCATAATCGATGGCATAGTTAACCATATGGCATCATACGCGGCAGGACGGCAAAGCTGTGATGATCCGGCGTTACTCCATTACTGACATTTTAGTACTCTCTCCATTTCAAATTGTAAATCGTTTTGAATAAATAATTTTAATATACATCTAGATATATATTATATCTAGATTTATAATAAAAATTATTGTATCTAAAAAAGCTAAAATGACTTACTGCTTGAATGTACAAGCTACAAACATGATCTTACCTCTACTTCAGCTTCTCCATAGAATACCGTGGAGTGCTATATATGCCAAACAAGAGGATTCTTCATCAACTTAGGGCTCGTTCGGTTTAGTGAACCGTTCCCTAGAACAATTCCTAGCTGGATTGCTTGGGTGGATTCCGGGCTATATCCGAATGAGCCCTTAATATATACGAAGCACAAATAAACCAAATATGTGTACCACATGCATGGGTCATATACTAATAACCTCTGCTAAATTTTATAGTTGTCCTTATTAAATTAGCCTCAAGAACATACATGAACGCTCTATAGCCTATGCAATCTTAGTTATCAGAGGAGGTTTGACCTACCTCTATATAAATTTTATTTTTACACTGCAACAATCTAGAGTGGAGAATAGAGTTTGTCAAATTGATCTCTTCGCATTGTGTGGAAGAATCAGTGCCACCCTTTGAACTTTGTTTATTTCCTATTCGAAAGCAATGCTAAAAAAGATCCCTATATCCCCAAAGATAGCCTACATACATATAGACCCAGCTTTCAATTCGGAGCAATGGCGGTCCACACCACAAACCCACATTTCCTTTGATCGGCAGCCACCTGATTACCACAACTTACACAGCTCTGTACAAGGCAATATCCAGACCAAGAACTGTTCCACCGTGGACGTACGCGTGCAAATCTTGGTGGGCCCATCCGGCCGCACGCACGGTTCCTTTTTTACACACGCACACGACACATGATTGCGCCCACTAATTAATCCACCGCCTCTCTCACTAATCCACGCCTTACTAATTACCTCATCTGCGTGCTAATCCACGGTTAGATTATTCCATATCCACAATTCCATACATAACACGACATGGCCCCACGTTTCAGCGAAACACCGCGGGTGCCAACCAGTCGTGTCCCGACACGTGTCCCTGCAGATGCAAAGTCAAAAACTTGGCGCCAATGTGCAACGGCTGCAGCCAGACGGCAGTTAGGCAGGGAGACGCCTCTTTTCCCTCCTTTTAAACACCCAGCGGTGTAGCAAGTTGCTATCACCAACAAGCATTGTCTCTCCAATGTCTTAAGCTAGAGGCCTAGAGCTCTCTCTCCCCCAACACACCCTCATGCTCCCATGGAGCTTGCGACCATGTCCGCCGCCATCTTCTTCGCATTCCTTCTCCTCTTCCTCCCGTACGGCCCGATCAGCGCAGCTGTTTCGGCCGCTGCCGGCGGGTTGGACGATGACCGCGATGCGCTTCTATCCTTCAAGTCCGGCGTGTCTAGTGATCCCAATGGAGTCCTCGCTAGCTGGGGCGCGCCACATGACGACGTGTGCAACTGGATCGGCGTCGCCTGCGACGCGGTGACGGGGCGTGTCGTGAACCTGACACTAAGCAAGCAAAGGCTCTCCGGCGAAGTCTCTCCTGCGCTCGCCAACCTCTCCAACCTCAGCGTGCTCAACCTCTCCGGAAACCTCCTCACGGGGAGCGTCCCGCCGGAGCTGGGCAGCCTCTCTCGCCTCACCGTGCTAGCCATGTCGATGAATGCGTTCACTGGGAGACTCCCTCCCGAGCTCGGCAACCTCTCCCGCCTCAACTCGCTCGACTTCTCCGGGAACAACCTGGAGGGCCCGATTCCGGTGGAGCTCACGCGCATTCGCAGCATGGTGTACTTCAACCTCGGCGAGAACAACTTCTCCGGCAACATCCCGGAGGCCATCTTCTGCAACTTCTCCACCACCACCATGCAGTACCTCGACCTCTCCTCCAACTCGCTCGACGGCGAGATCCCCTTCCGGGGAGACTGCTCGCTCCCTGAGCTCACGTTCCTGGTCCTGTGGTCCAACTACCTCGTCGGCGGCATCCCGCCGTCGATATCCAACTCGACGAAGCTCAGGTGGCTGCTGCTGGAGAACAACTTCCTCGCCGGCGAGCTGCCGTCCAACATGTTCGGCGGAATGCCGCGCTTGGAGCTTGTGTACTTCACGTACAACTCTCTGGAGAGTCCGCGGAACAACACCGACCTGGAGCCTTTCTTCGCGTCGCTGACGAACTGCACCGACCTCAAGGAGCTCGGCATCGCCAGGACCGAGATCGCCGGCACGATCCCGCCGGTCGTCGGCCGCCTCTCCCCGGGCCTCCAGCAGCTCCAACTGGAGTATAACAACATCTTCGGCCCGATCCCGGCGAACCTCAGCGACCTCGCCAACCTCACCACGCTGAACCTGTCGCACAACCTCCTTAACGGCTCGATTCCACCGGGCCTCGCCGCCATGCAGCGGCTCGAGCGGCTGTACCTCTCCAACAACATGCTCTCCGGCGAGATCCCGCCGTCGCTCGGCACGGTCCCTCGGCTAGGTCTCGTCGACCTCTCGCACAATCGGCTCACCGGCGCCGTCCCGGACGCGCTCTCCAACCTCACGCAGCTCCGCGAGCTCGTGCTGAGTCACAACCGTCTCTCCGGCGCCATACCTCCGAGCCTTGCGCGATGCGTGGACCTGCAGAATTTCGATCTCTCGCACAACGCGCTGCAGGGCGAGATCCCGGCGGACCTGTCCGCGCTTGGCGGCTTGCTCTACCTGAACCTCTCGGGCAACCAACTGGAAGGGCCGATTCCTGCTGCCATTAGCAAGATGGTGATGCTGCAGGTGCTCAACCTGTCGTCCAACAGGTTGTCCGGCACCATACCGCCACAGCTCGGAAGCTGCGTCGCGCTGGAGTACTTCAATGTCTCCGGCAACACGCTGGAGGGCGGCCTCCCGGACACCATCGGCGCCCTGCCGTTCGTGCAGGTTCTTGACGTGTCGTACAACCGTCTGACGGGTGCGCTGCCGCTGACGCTAGCGACGGCGGCGTCGTTGCGACATGTCAACTTCTCCTTCAACGGCTTCTCCGGCGAGGTGCCCGGAACTGGGGCCTTCGCGAGCTTCCCGGCGAACGCGTTCCTCGGCGATGCTGGCCTTTGCGGGTCCGTGTCCGGTCTGGTTCGGTGCGGCGGCGGCGGCGGCTCGAAGCACCGACCAGCGCTTCGTGACCGGCGCGTGGTATTGCCCGTGGTGATCACGGTCGTCGCGTTCACGGTTGCCATCATCGGTGTCGTCGCGTGCCGCACGGCGGTGAGAGCAGGCTTGCGGCGAGACTCGCGCCGCTCGATGCTGCTGACCGACGCCGACGAGCCGACGGAGCGAGACCACCCGAGGGTGTCGCACCGGGAGCTCTCCGAGGCGACGCGCGGGTTCGAGCAGGCGAGCCTCATCGGCACGGGGCGGTTCGGGCGCGTCTACGAGGGGACGCTCCGCGACGGCACGCGCGTCGCCGTCAAGGTGCTGGACCCGAAGAGCGGCGGCGAGGTGAGCAAGAGCTTCAAGCGGGAGTGCCAGGTGCTGCGGCGGACGCGCCACCGGAACCTGGTGCGCGTGGTCACCGCGTGCAGCCAGCCGGACTTCCACGCCCTCGTGCTCCCGCTGATGCCCAACGGAAGCCTGGAGAGCCGCCTGTACCCGCCCGACGGCGGGCCGGGCCGCGGCCTCGACCTCGCGCAGCTCTTCTCCATTGCCAGCGACGTCGCGGAGGGGCTCGCCTACCTGCACCACTACGCGCCGGTCCGCGTCGTGCACTGCGACCTGAAGCCGAGCAACGTCCTCCTCGACGACGATATGACGGCCGTGGTAGCGGACTTCGGCATCGCCCGGCTGGTCAAGGACGTCGGCGACAGAGACGACCTCGGCAGTACCGCCGGCTCAGCTGATCCGTGCAACTCCATCACCGGATTGTTGCAAGGTTCAGTCGGCTACATCGCCCCAGGTACAGAGTCTTTGCTCATCAACCAAGTTCAACAATCTAAACCATGTCACGTACGTTTGCTTAACATTTTTGGTGTGCTCTGTTCTTGCATGGTTCATCAGAGTACGGAATGGGAGGGCACCCGTCGACGCAGGGCGACGTGTACAGCTTCGGCGTGATGCTTCTCGAGCTCATCACGGGGAAGAGGCCGACGGACGTGATCTTCCAGGAGGGGCTCACGCTGCACGATTGGGTGAGGCGGCACTACCCGCACGACGTCGGCAAGATCGTGGCGGAGTCGTGGCTGACGGACGCGGCGTCGGCGGTGGCCGACGAGAGGCTCTGGAACGACGTCATGGTCGAGCTCATCGACCTCGGGATCGTGTGCACGCAGCACTCGCCGTCGGGCCGGCCGACCATGGCGGAGGTGTGCCATGAGATTGCCCTCCTCAAGGAAGACCTCGCCAGGCACCAGGGCGCGGCGGCCGCCACGACGGGGAGGGTGATGACGGCATCGGGGACAATGACGGCTAGCGAGCGGTCCTACTCTACCACGGATTCGTCTTTCTGATCCGTAGCCGTAGGTCTTTGGTCCTTACACGTAGTAGGCAAGTCCCGTCTAGAATTCTGATGTTTTGTGCTTAAGAAAAAAATTGTGAATTTTTAAAATTTTGATACTATTGTTTAAATTGGTATTTTTAGTTCATATATGTACAAATCACATGTTCAGAAAAGTAACTCGATAAAATACAGTTCTATAGGTTTGATAATATATAACATAAAAAGTAATGGTAAAATATGTTTTTTAAAACCATTTAAATATTTAAGTGGCAATTTTTCTCCAAGACATCAATCTTAAATGATATTGGCCATTTTACAGCATATTAGTCTATTTTAGCGAGGTACAATATAAAAAAGAAATGTGGTTAACACCGTTGATTATTATTTTTCTATTTTTAATACAATAGATTGAAGAGAGCCACCACATATTTACAATAGAAATTACAAAATTAATTGTGGGAAAAATAGAACGTTGACAATTCGATTTTATCATAATCTATTGTTTAGATAAACCAAAGAGTTCAATGGCAAATACAATTTAAAATGGTAAATTTAAAATAAAAATTGAGAGAAAGATAACAATTTTTCTTTCCCAGTGAGTTGAAAGAAAAATACTTAAATAAAGAGTTCACTTAAACACAATTGGTAAAGGCAGAATATAAATACAATCTATGGAAAAATAATATTTTTATTTTCAAATAGATTCTAAGGAAACAAAACACCTTAATAATAGTCCATCTGTCCATGCAAATTATAATTAGTAGATGCCTACATTCTAAATTAAATTTTATAGAAAAATACTCCATTCCAAATTGTAAATCGTTCTGGTTTGTTTAAGATACATCTTTCGCAAAAAAAAAGATACATAATTTTGGTACGCATTTAGACAAAACGTATAAAAGCCAGAACTGACTTACAATTTGGAATGGAGAGAGTAATATTTTGATTTCCATGAAAAATCATCTCTTTCACCTTTAATAGGCTAAAGACTACCACGTCCGCCTATAGTACATTGTGCAATGATGATCTAAATGTATCGAAAGATATGGAGAAAAATAAGAAAAGGTTTCAATACATATGCAACATGTATGGAAAAAGATGACAAATTAGATTAAAATTAAATCAAAATTACAAATTACGATTGATAATAAAAAAGTTTGACTTAAAACAATTTTAGAAGTTAATTTATTTGGGGACGTAGTGAGTAAAGACATGGCAATATACCAATCCCAACAATTCAAAGTTAATTGCATAAACATATACGCCACATACTTGAAGTAGTGTATCCTGCATTCGTACTTAGACTGTAAATCTTGCTTTGGAGTTCAGCTGCTTCTGGTCACTGGTTTTCAGATCCGTCACCCCGTGGTTCCTCCACGTACCGTCCCTGAGGTAAGCGATCTCGTGCGCCACGTCGTCCATGGTGGGCCTCATCGACGGTGCGAGCTGCGAGCACGCTACACCGAGCTCAAGCAGCTCCAAGACGACGACGACCTCCACCTCGCCCCGCGGCGGCGAGCCAAACTGCAGCAGCGAACGCTCGACGACGCTGCCCAAGTCGTGCTGCTGGTGCTGGAAGAGTTTCTTGGCCCAGTCGTGGAGGCCGTGCCCCTCCTCGGAGATCACGTCCGTTGGCCTCTTCCCGGAGATCATCTCCAGCAGCATCACCCCGAAGCTGTACACGTCGCCTTGCGTCGATGGCCGGCCTCCCAACCCATACTCTGCATGCATAAAAAATTTAAGCCAGAGAGAGTGGCCGGGCACATCGCATGTCGGCATGTGTTGCTCACGTACGTACCGGGCGCGATGTAGCCGACAGAGCCTTGTAACAGCCGAGTGATGGAGTTGCACACGGACGTCGATGCGTCGCCCATCACCTCCGGATCTCTCGCGCCGTCGGTCATCACCAGCTTCGAGATGCCGAAATCGGAGACGACGGCGGTCATGTCGCCGTCGAGGAGGACGTTGCTCGGTTTGAGGTCGCAGTGCACGACCTTGACGGGGGCGTGGTGGTGCAGGTACGCCATGCCCTCGGCGACGTTGCTGGCCACGCTGAGCAGCAGGTCCAGGTCCAGGCGCTGCGGCCCGCCTGCCGTCGCCGGCTTGCCACCGGCCGGAGGCCCGTGGATGAGGCTCTCGAGGCTGCCGTTGGGCATGAAGGGGAGAACGACGGCCTTGAACTCCGGCGTGCTGCACGCGGTGATCACACGTATGAGGTTCCGGTGCCGGATGCTCCTGAGCACCCGGCATTCCCTCTCGAAGCTGCCGGCGACCACCTCACCGGCGCGGCCCTGGTCCTGGTGCAGGACCTTCACGGCGATCGCTGTCTCGTCATGGAGGACACCCCTGTAGACATGTCCGTATCCTCCTTTCCCAATCAAATTCACCTCCGAAAAGCCGTCAGTCGCGTCGACAAGCTCCCAATACGAGATCCTTGGATGCTCGCTGCTCTCCTTTTCGCCGGTGGCGTTGACTAATCCTGTCGGAAAACGTGATAGTTGACTAGATGGGGCTGTCAACCTCAAATGACTCCTCATCAGGTAGTGATAAAGAACAACGCACACCATGGCCAACAAGCCGACAGCAACGGCGACGACGACGCCGATGGCTATGTACAGGAAGCGGCCATGCTGTTTTCTGCTGCTGCATGGCGCCATGCCGGGAATAGACCCGCATAAGCCAGGATTGCCGAGAAATGAGTCGTCTGTGAGGTTTGCAAATGACCCTCCACTGCACACCTCACCGGTGAAGTTGTTGTGTGAGAAGTTGGCAAACTGGAGCGGCAACCCTTGCAGAGACTGAGGAATCATGCCGGTAAGGCTATTGAAAGAAACATCAAGGAAATGGAGGTTTTTCAAAGCGCCTATGGAAGATGGAAGGCCCCCAGAGAGTTTGTTTCCTGACAAGTCAAGAGCTTGGATCATCTCCATATTGCCAAATTCCAATGTTAGGGGGCCCTCTAGGAGATTGTTAGAGAGGTTAAGGTACATCTGGAAGTTACTAATAAGCCTAGGTACACCAGTAGGAATCTGACCTGTAAGTTTGTTGTAAGAAAGGTCCAGGATCAATTGGCAGCCAAGACCAGGTGGTATGGCACCTGAGAGCTGGTTATGGTCAAGAAGGAGCTTCTCCAACATAGTGAGGTTCGATAAGGTCTCTGGTATTTCGCCTCGAAGACCGCTATTCGATATGTCGACGGTAACTAGTTGTCGAGCTAAGCCGATGGATTTGGGTATTTCACCATTGATCTGGTTATTTGAGAGGACTATCTGTGTAAGCCAACGTGGATGGAACACCTCAGTGGGGATTGGCCCCTCCAACATGTTATATTGTAGCTCTAAATCTGTCAGCGAGTGGAGGTTTCCGATGGCGCGAGGAATTGCACCGGTGATCTCGTTGTCTTCCAGGTAGAGCATGGAGAGATTGGCTGACGACAGGTTGCCGATGATTGCCGGGATCTCGCCTCCGAGGCCGTTCGACTCCACTCCAAGCTCTTGCAATCCGGTGCAGTTCACTAGAGAGGCAAGGAAAGGCTCAATGTTGGTGTTGCCGCCATCACTTGAGAAGCTGTTGCCGGACAGGTAGAGATACTGCAGGGATGGCATCTTGTTGAAGATTTGGGATGGCAGCACGCCGCCAAGGGAATTGTACTGCAACAACACCCAGCTAAGGCTGGTGAAGTTGGACATGGACAAAGGGATGCTGCCTTCGAGCCTGTTTGCGTAAAGGCTGAGGTGATGCAGGTGCGGAAGCCGGCATCGAGCAGAGAAAGGGATCTCGCCGGTGAGGGAGTTGCTGCTCAAGGCAATGGAGGTCAAGGAGGTGCAGTTGCAGACGACAGCCTCCGGGATGCTACCGGTGAGACTGTTGTGGCCAAGTCTCAGCACCAGGAGCTGGGACAGCATGCCGAGCTCCGGCGGGATGCTGCCGGAGAGCTGGTTGAATCGGAGCTCGAGCGTCTTGAGAGCGGAGAGGTTGCCGATCGCCGGGGAGATGATGCCGCTGAGGTTAGATTTGTAGAGAAGAAGGTGTGCCACACGCCCTGTCGAGTCACATGTGACGCCAGTCCAGTTGCACATTTTAGGGGAGCCCCAGTCGGAGAGGTTGCCCCAGACGCCGGACTTGAAGGCCAGCAGAGCAGCGCGGTCAGTGGCATGTGAATCCACTGAGCTGACAACAGCAACGGCGATGGCAATTAGGGTTAGGAATAATCGAGGCATTGTGGGGACTACAATTACAATGAGGTTTGGATTGTTCCAGAATTGCTATGGATTGTAGGGGTGATGAGAGGCTACGCTATGGGTAGATGGTCATCTAAATAGGGGAGTAAAGGTTGGGGGAGTGGGCCCTGGCAGGCGTTCACAGGGTCAAAGCTAATGGTGATTAGTGAATACTGCAAAAGCATGATATCATGGCCTACTACTGGTGAGATCACATTGACATTATCCAGATTTGGTTTCTATCTTTTGACGACTAACTAAAGGCAGGCACACTACACGTGTTGGTCCTTAATCCTACAGAACTTGGAATTCTCCCATTCCAAACAAGACCTTAGCTACGACACTTATTCTTATTTTCTTTCGTCTAATATAAATCACGGCAAAGCTTTTGCCGCCCCTTCGAAAAAAAAAGGTGTTAGGATATAAGCTGATATTCCTTAGGAACCATATAGGACATTCCTTGGTTTAGATACAAAACTCTTATAACTTTCGGATGAAATCCAAGCAAACCTAAACAGGCCTTTGTGGTTACTTTGTCACTCCAGAATATTATGATCAACAAAGGGCATAATCCAATCCTTCATGCGAACGCCATCAAGAAACTCAGCAAAAGCGTCAGGTCGGTGTGGGGCACTGGGCAATATCATGATGGAGAGGTCTAGTTGGATTTTGGTGGAGATTAAGTCGTGGATTAGGCCAGAAATGGTCAGACATTAATTAACTGATAGAGATCACATTGGGTGTTGCTAACTGGCTAAACACAGCATACAGAATAGCGGCATAAACTAGCAATGCCGCGCGCATGCGTGGAGACAGCACCAGACAATCCATCTGGACTCGGTACACAAACCAACTACACCAAACTACAGGTGAACCCAAGTCAAGGATTCAGGATGCTCCCAGCCAGTGCACCCCATAAGCTAATCCATTGGGCAGAGTTTCATGGACAGATGAACTTCGGAGTTGATAGTCCAAAATCTAATATAGTCTCATGTTACATCTATAACCACGTATAGATAATGAATGAGTTATTTTACAAGAAAGAAACACAATACAGAAAATATATATAATTACGTATTACTCTAGCTTCTAGACGAGGCCTATATACAGTCATACAGATACTCAACTGAAAGACTTGGAAGTACTTATGCCGCAAGGAGTTTCTGGATGTCCTTCTGCAAGAAAATTCATAGCAAGGAGGCTGTGAGCAACGTGGAATGGTAATGTAAACCGAAAACCGCAGGGAGGTCGGCACAAAGGGTTTGGATTTCTTTCTTAAGCAAGTGGCCTAAGAAATCATAACCGCAAGAAGACAGGTGAGCGTGCGACTCGATAAAGCACAAAAGTGGGCATTTTAAAACTAAAACCAACCGAAAGATTTCAAAGCAGTGATGTCTTAATGCACTGAAATGTGACAGGAAAAACAGGTTGAAAGCAAAATTGTTGCTCAAATCAATGGGAAGATAAATGGAACAAGAACTGATGGGATCTGATTTCCACTTCAAAATGACAGCACAAAACACGATGAAAGTCGAAAACTGATCCATTACTACAACTTGAGAATATTTTATACCAAAGCCAGTACTGGATGCTTCTTTTGACAAAGCGAGCTCCAGAACATCAGTAAAAGTATATCCCAGTAAAACTAAAGTTCTTAGCCAAACAATCTTAATGCCACAGTTGGCATGCTCAGGGCTGCTTGAGCATGGGTGACTCGTGTATTAGTATTGTCACGACTTAATGGGGCGTACCCAGTGCAGAGAGCTCCCGCTCTGTGCGGGGTCTGGGGAAGGGTGTCAGTGGCAAGCCTTACCCTCGCTTGTGCAATGCGAGGAGACCGCGACTCGAACCCGGGACCTTCCGGTCACAGGCGGTAAGGCTCTACCGCGTGCACCAGACTCTACCGCTTGTCACGACTTAATGAGCACTGAGAAATTATTTCCTAGGCCCATTCTATTTGTCAGCACTGCCAAACACGAACTATTAGAGCCACATGGAAATTCCATATGAAGCTCTCTGTTATAACCTTATAGCCCAAGTGTGACAAGGTTAATTTCAGGTGGATGCACCAAGCACCCTAGTTGCCTACCTATCAAGTACTTTCTATGCTATTGGTGTACCAAGCACCAAGCATCAAGAAAAATTTAAAATGCCATTCCTCAAGATGGTCACTAAAGCAACTTTATGAGCAAAACATGTTGAATGACACTCCAAAAGATGCTCGTCTAAGTCATCATCCCCAAACGTGATGTACACAAAATCCATTATTGGGTCCACAGGTTGTTATTTTGTTCTATTCTATCTTTTATTTCAAATTTACTACGTAAAATCAGCAGTCGAGGACAAATTGATTTAATTCTTAGTTTAAATGATTCTTCAAAAATGTTTCATAGGTTATAGATATTATGATTACATGCTTCCGCTTAATTGACATATGATATGCTCACAAGATCACTACTTAATAGGGAAATGAATTATTGATAACACTGCATAGGCATATGCAATTAAGTGCCCATCACCTAATTAAGTACCTATCCCTTATAACCATATGGAAAAGAAAATGTTATTGAATTAGTGAATAACACATAGTCCAAAAATAGACTGAATATACAAAGAAGGTGTGACGTAGTAAGTTAGAGATGTAATCACGCACCTCAATCTGGAATGGTGAAGTTGTTGGTGGATATCTCTCAATAACTTTGCCATTCTTGTCCACTAAGAACTTCTCAAAATTCCACTTGACTAGATCACCCAAAAATCCTCCAGCACTGGACTTCAGAAATTTATAGATGGGGGCTGTATTAGATCCATTGACATCAACCTGACATTGTAGAAGGAAGAGCAAAAGACATCATGCACTAATATTTTTTATTAGTAAAGTCAGACAATGATAAGCAGGATAAACTATGGAACAGATGACTGAGCTGCCTGCAATTACCATACCTTGTCAAAAATAGGAAATTCAGCTTTGAATCTTGTACATGCAAACTGCTTAATCTGAGTATTTGATCCAGGTTCTTGTGCACCAAATTGATTGCAAGGAAATGCCAGAATCTCAAACCCTACATGTCAAATAAACTATTAAACAACACAATGCAGGATGTCAAATCTACTATTAACCCAAGAAGTCAAGGTTCATGCTAACATCAACATTTCCTTTTCATGTACCTGAGAGGAGAATGTGCATCAAAACTCTAAAGTTGACTTTTGGAACTAACTGTAGATTAGGGGAGGATCCTCTTCACAATGACAACATCTGGAATGGCTGTACACACTAAGGGGCTGACCAGCCCAAAAATCAAGCAGGGGTCTGGTAACTACTGTGCTTTTACAACTACCGTAGATAAGGCCCAACGTCCACTGAAACAGAAATATGAGTGTGGGCATGTGCCCTGGCTTGGATCAATGTGGGTCTGCCCCCACACAGATATATTAAGCAAGAACTACTCACTTATGATGACTCAAGAAATATATTTTTTTGCTACGACGACACAAGAAATATTGCAAAAATTAATAGAAACCTTTAAACTCCTAGACCTATGCTCACTCAGACAAGAAATCAGGACAATCAGCAAATGCATTGAGATGATCCAGTAGAATAGGCGTACTGGATATATGCGACAAACAAAAAGGTCACTTACATAATAACAAGAAAAGTGGCATAAACAAGAAACATCAGCATATATTAGAGTTAAACTGCTGGTTTTGATTGTGTGGTTTTATGAGATAATTAGGATCAAACGTACAATTGAAAGGGTACTGCTACTTAAATTTTGGCAACTCTTTTAATTGGAAATATAATGTCTAGTTTAGATTTCCTAAAATGATAAGTATACACAACATTGTTCAGTGCAAATTACCGTACCTTGAGTCTTGTACTTCTCATAGATATGAGATAGTTCAGTGTAATTTGCTGTTGTCAACCCACTGAGATTCACAGATGAATGCCAAGTTAAATGCCAGAAAATACTAAATAAATTACCATAGAATGTGGTTGGTGAAAGATTTTTCAATGAATTACCATTGAGAAGCAACGTTAACAACCAACAACACCTTATTCTTGAACTTTTTAAGAGGAACATCTTTTCCATCAATGTCCTGAAAAGTGAATAATTCTTTCAGGTACAAGTGCATACATATTCGATCTTATTAAGGTAAAGTACTAAAGTTATTTCTTCATGTATTCGTATGTAAGATGCCAATAAACTACAACATGTGGAGGAAAAGCATTGGGGAAACCTAAAATTCACAAACTTGAGATTTCACCACTTAACAAATGGTATCCCATAAAATTTCTCATAATAAGCTTTCTTTGTTTTACTTATTTTCACTGTGACCCTGCCTGATATTTTTGCAACTAACCACCCTGCTATTTTAAGTCATTCACTAGCATATAGCTGGTTAACTGGTCCAATAAGTCTAGGGCTACAAGAATTTCCTAATACATTCTAAAAACAATGATTTAAAATGCCCACCTTCAAACTTTGCATGCACCTTAAATTTGCCAATAAAGTTGAAAGGAGGAATAGGAATCAATCAATCGAAAATATGCACATGAATGAACACATTATCGAACAGCAATATCCATGGTGGGTTTAACACTTTCATCTTAAAGCATGACTCAGATGCAAACTTAATTCTATCACAATCACGCATCTGAAAAGAAGAGGTTTGTTCTGTGAAAGTTCAGCGAATCATCTAGTTGGTTAACATTACATGCCAACAAACGACAATATCCATTTTTATAATCCATTTTATAATTTATGTGGAATGGTAGTTGGAAAACAAGCACAGTATACTTTGCATCCTTAAAAGTCAGAAGAATGGAGAATCATTCAGTCTACTGCTACAACACTCTGCGCCCTTGATACCTAACCTTACTACCTTAGAAGGACCTGATCTGCAAAAGTGGTTGTGACTCTGTCAACCTGATTTGGCCAACTTCAGCCAAGTTCAACAACCCAAAAAAAACATGTATATCATAAAATTGAATTGGTCACGGTTACAAATTTGCGCCTACCTCAACAACTCCTTAGAACACATAATCCCATGAAACATTCTACGATTTGCAACACATTGCAACCCTGATAGTGATACTAATGTTGTCATACACATTCAGTAAACGCTTCAATAGCATCCACATGGTGGCTGTTTCAGCCGATTATCAAACATAACAGTCAGCGCCACGGAACACTTAAAACACCAATCATTACATGGTTGCAACGCCCCCACCGGCCACCTACCCCAACACCACCACCTCGATGCCTAATACAGATACAGTAACAGCGCGCAACAAGCAGCAAGACAAAAACAGTCTAAATCATACGGTGCTTCCATTACGCCCGCACAAACGATTTCAGGCATGTCAGCACGTCACAGCGCAACGCCATCCATTGGGGCCAGTGCAGCAGGCTATGGCAAAAAAAATCAAGTGGCCATGGCGAGCGGAAATCTCAATCTCAACAGAACAGAAGAAACAGGCCACCTTAACGGTGTAGTCGTAGATGCTCTTCTCGGTGGCGGCGGTGGCGTAGGCGACGCCGGGCGCCCGCCTGCGCGCCGCCGTACGCGGCGCCGCGACGGAGGCCCCAGCCCAGCCCGTCGGGTGATGCGGGAGACGCACGAAGGTGGATGCCGCTCCGGCGGCGGCCGCCGAGGGAAGCCGCGAGGCAGTCGCGGCGGCGGCGGGGAGGAGGCTAGTGAACGCGGGAGCCATGTGGCGCGCGGCGCTGGTAGGAGAGGCCGAGCAGGGGGTGCTGCGGTGGCGAATAAAGGCTGCGGGCGCCGGGCGGGGGTGGTGATGGGGGATTGGTGCTTGCTGGCGGAGACGGATTGGCTCGCGGCGATTCTGGTTAAGGACGGGACAAGCTTTTGTGGATATGCCTCTCAATTATGCTGTATTTCGTCATTTCAGGGGGAAATAAACGCAGGGTCAGTTCTACGTGAGGTGCTGTTGGGAAGATGGTGGACAATTATTGGGGCCAGATTTGGATAAATACAGGTCCATTTTTTTTTTCTAACTAAAAACGGGATCCCGCAGAGATGATAGATGGGAAACACTCTTTCCCATTTTCCGTCTAATTTCTATACTATTACTATAAATATAAAAATGAACGGAACACAAGTAGAAAACACGTCTCTTTTTTTTCATCACTATACATCAACTTTTGGCATTGAATGACGTGGGTTACATTTTCTAATAAGCGCTACTAATTGTCACTTGGCACTCAGATGTAGCTTGTAGTTTCTTTCATTGAGATTGGTTAGATAAAGGTTTGTACTTTTACACATGTTTACCCATATTTTCATCCTAGATTGCTTCTACGTACTCCCTCGAAATATAAGCATTTCTTAAGTCAGGTTATTTTATGTTTAATTAAATTTATTGAAAAAAGTCAATAATATCTAATGAGGATTATTAGATCCAGGTTACACAATTATAGGCATTGTAACTGTATTTAGTAGAAAAAACTATGGTCAAACTCACGATGTAGGGAATACTCCTTACTAGCAAGACAAAAAAAAATTGGATAATAACCACAGGCGGAGCTAGCATGGAAGACCCTCGCCCCCTCTTCTTTCTTCCTCTTGGCGCCTCATAGAGGAAGGTGACGCCGCCGAGCGCCGGTGGCACGACATGATCGCACGAAGCGACAAGGAATTGAAGAAGGTCAAGAGCTCGCTTGAGTCATAGCCCATCAGCCCACGTGTGGAGTGTCCCCAACTCATTAACTCCTGACCGGGCTCTCCCTCAATCTTTGATGGTCTTTCACTCTTCGGTTTGCATCAAGGGTTCAGCCATCTAGGGTGCGTGCAGCGACAGGGAGCAGTCGAGGGCAGCGGCACGGCGTGGGGCACGGACGAGGACGTCCCATATCGATCACTTGAGATCTTAACATAGCTCCGCCACTGATAACTATAATTACCTCACAGTTCATGTTTTTGTTGGTTTATTTAATTCCACATCGTTTTACTCTGGACAAGTTACATTAATTTTCAGGTCTAAAATCTCTCCTGATGATCAATTGGCAGATGTTTCATTTGGTGGGACCTTAGTATAAGCTGGGAACGCGTGCTTAATTTGTTTTAGGAAGATGCCGTGTTTTGCATGAAAAGAAATTGAATTTTGTTCTAAGTCTATTTTCCTAGTACGTATATGGCATTGCTGTAATTTTGGGATTTCCTAGGTGTGCGGGCGGGAACATGTAGTTCCAGTTGGTGATAGCCTAGCGGACACGTCAAATGCTGTGCGCGGAGCGAGGGTTGGTCTTCTTCAACGGGCCAGGGGCCCTGGGCCGCAGGGATGGACAGAAAAACTCATCTCCCATTTCCGTTTCTATATTTCTAGCAGAACAGGATCGGGTTTGGAAAAAAACGAAATTAAAAATGGGTGAGGATATATGGAAATACGGAAATAAATACGGACGGAGAGCCAGAAAAATAAGTTAGAATAACATGATCAAATATTCTTGAGTATACATGAACAAAGTCACAAAATAATATACACGTACGAAATTATTGGTCCAATATTTACTAGTATACTATCGGGTACTATAAGAAGGGTCCCCTAAGCAAAAACCGAAAAAATCGCTTAGACCCCGTCAGAATCAGAGCCAAGAGATAACTATTGGCTATCCCCCGGCCTTGTCCGAGGCCACCGAATCTCCGCCTCGCTCGAGGCCTCGCACGAGGGGCCTCGGACGGTCTACCGATTTTCCGCCTCGCTCGAGGCCTCGCACGAAAGGCCTCGGACGGGGAACCGATTCTCCGTCTCTCCCGAGGCCCCGCGCGTACAGCCTCGGACGAGATGCCGATTCTCCGTCTCGCTCGAAGCCGGCTCGGCAATAACCCAGTCGCCTCTGCCTCGATCGATCACCACAACAGAGCGTCGCGTCTAATTAATGCGACCAACCACTCCCGCAACATCAGACGGACGACGGCTCGACACAGCAGAGCAGCCGACGAGACGGGAAGTCGCATCAGCACCATACCGTCCGGGACAGGATAGGGTAGGGGTTGCCGGCCGCTGTGCTCGATACTGTGCCCACGACCAGCACCCACACTGCACTGTGCTACCTAACCCCTGCTCCAGGAACAACGCGGCGTGGGGAGTCCAGTCCGGGTCACTATAGCCTCGGAATCAGTGTACATGGCCAACTGCTCCCTCCACGCCTCGGCAATCTACTTCAGGGTCTTGGCAACCTCGGGATTCACGCCCGCCGAGCCCCCCACGATGGCTCGGCCTCGGCACCAACTGAGCCTCGGCTCTTCACGCGGTCAACATACAGCGACCGGCACATCGCCCGCCAGGCCCTGCGTCAAGCTATCACTAGAGCTCCCATGTCGCACAGGATCGGACGTGACCGGCGCGTTGCTCCAGCACTCTAAGGGCCGGACCACTCCATCGACCATGCCATCATAGGCTACAGGGCTCGGACATGCCGCCTCTGTTCGCACGACGCCACGTAGCTAACACATGTATCACCCCTGTCCCCCCTTCAACTATAAAAGGGAGGGATCGGGGCTGTTTCTATGAGAGGACAGACTGACCCTGATGCTCACAGACACTCAGGTATAGACGAGCTCACGAGATAGACAAACACGCATAGGAAGAAGAACAGACAAACTCACTCACTTACGCGCAAGCAACACTCTGTCACACACACGCTTTCCCGCGGCCTGAGATCAACGTCTCAAGCAAGTCACATCGCTCCACGCAGAGACCTGGGACTAATTCCCTCTCTCGCCCTGCTTGTAACCCCTGACTACAAGCACCTCGGTGCAAGGAATACAAGATCGATCTCTCAGACTGGACGTAGGGCACCTATCGCCTGAACTAGTATAAACCTTGTGTCTCTTTACATCACCATCCAGGATTAGGGGCACGCAGTACATTTTCACTAGTTGGTTGAGGGCCCGCCGGTCCAAAACACCGATAGTTGGCGCGCCAGGTAGAGGAACTACTGCGTGTCATCTTCGTCATCCCGACAAGTTCCGGATGGCAGACCCCGTGCGACCACTGCGTCTCGGCACGATAATCTGGTTCGGGAGCCTAGAGTTCATGTCTCTAGGACATGAGTACGATATGGTACTCCTCTCACCCAGAATCCCACTGATCGTCGACGACGTCACGCCCCAGCAGCCTAGGCGCAGGCGGCACCTAGGCCACCGCTCTCATCACGCTCGCCAGGCGTGGCACGGGCGGGACCACCCCGGCACCGTGCAAGCTCAGGGCGACGCGCCGCGCTCCACCGATATCCCACGCCCAGCTGTTGGCACAAGGTCCCTGGTTGGGGACCTGTCTAGCCTGAGCCTGAACAAGAGAAAGACGCTGGTGGCGCGCGGCGACGCCCCGTCATCAAGCTCTGCCCCGCCACCTCCTGAGGAGTCAACTTCGGCGGAGCAAAACCTGGCGATGGCACCATCCCCATACCCCTTCGGGTTGAGAAATGCCGCCGCCACCTATGCTTCCGCCTACGCTTCTGCTCACGCGGAGCCCTCAGGACGCCACCAACGCTTCGCCCTCGACTTCGACACCATGACTTCGACTCACATCCACACTGACTCCTCGGAGGAGGACAAGGCGTGGGCCGGAGCGGACTTCTTCGGACTTCGCGACCCTAAAGCCATGCACCGCTTCCTGGCCGCGAGCGACTACTGCTTCGGCTACTCCGACTCTGACGACGAAGGCACTTACGATCTCACTCGTGAGTGCTTCCACGTCGGACTCGGGATGCTGAGCATAGGCGATGAGGA
Organism: Miscanthus floridulus; assembly: GCF_019320115.1. NCBI lineage: Eukaryota > Viridiplantae > Streptophyta > Magnoliopsida > Poales > Poaceae > Miscanthus > Miscanthus floridulus. Next base: position 30,124,342 of record NC_089597.1, on the reverse strand, counting down.
TGAGGGGGCAGGCAACCATTCCCCGCTTCGCCAGGGGGCAGGCGACGCCACACCTCCACGCGTTGTCCCACCGGCAGCGCGGAACGGGAACCTTGCCCCCGGACAACTTTGACGCCCGGACCTAGAACAACTCCGAGAGCTTCAGGCCAATGTTGAACAAGACTGACTCCTCCTGCAGTAGCTTTGAGACACTCTCGAGCAGGAGCAGCAAGGTCGCGGTGATGGCGTAGGAGCCCGGCGGAGGGCCCGCGACGTCCACCACCGCATCAACGACGATGAAGGGGGTGAGCAACCCCCAATCTTCAATTGCGCTAGCCAGAACATCGCGGCTGCGGCAATGCTAGTCCGAACGATGCCCGAGCCCTCTACCACGGAGGGGCGACGGGTCCGCGGTGAGCTCTAGGATCTCCTCAAGACCGCCTGAAAGCTCTAGTTTGGTTTTGGTGTATTGATGAAATCCTAAGTGCTAACCTAGTTTATCAAGTGATCATGACATAGGTAGCACACTTCAAGTAGAGAAGAAAATGAAGATCATAACATGACAATGGTGATAGCATGGAGATGATCAAGGGCTTAAACTTGAAGAGAAGAAAGAGAAAAACAAAAAGCTCAAGGCAAAGGTATAACTTGTAGGAGCTATTTTGTTTTGGTGATCAAGACACTTAGAGAGTGTGATCACATTTAGGTTTGATAGCCGTACTATTAAGAGGGGTGAAACCCGTATCGAAATGCGGTTATCAAAGTGCCACTAGATGCTCTAACTCATTGCATATGCATTTAAGATCTAGTGGAGTGCTAACACCCTTGATAATATTTGTGAAAATATGCTAACACATGTGCACAAGGTGTGTGCAGGGTTGAGATGGGTGGTGATGAAATGCCTATTTTCTATTACGCCGGATGCAAATTCTTGGTGGTTGGCACATTGGAGCAATGGTGGAGAAGATAGAAGTGAGAACAGAGCTGATGCCAGCGTCGGTCTAGTGACCGGACGCTGAATCTAGAAGCACCGGACGCTGACTGCCTGCGTCCGGTCGCGTTGACTGTCGGTACAGTGGCTAGGGTTTACCACCGGACGTTGGCTGTGTCCGATCGAGGTGGACCGGACGCGTCCGGTTGAGGAAAACCAGGTTTCGACCCTTACTGTACTCGACCGGACGCTAAGGTTCCAACGTCCGGTCAGTTTTAACCGGAGCGTCCGGTCAGCGTCATAACCGTTGGAATCCGACGAACAACGTTTGCAGCTGATGACACGTGGCGTCCATCTATGGACCGGACGCTGAGTCTAGGGTCCGGTCAAGTGGACCGGAGCGTCCGGTCAGAGCGCGTTTTGCCCAGTGAAGGGGTATAACGGCTCTATTTGTTTGGGGCTCTATTTATAGCCCCATGGCCGGCTCAAGGGAGCTCTCTTGCACATTTTCATTGACATAGCAACCTTGTGAGCCTAGCCAAAGGACTCCCACTCATCTACATCATTGATTCATCATCATAGTGAGATTGAGAGTGATCCAAGTGCATTGCTTGAGTGATTGCATCTAGAGGCACTTAGTGATCGTGTTTCGCTGCGGATTTTGCTTGTTACTCTTGGTGGTTGCCGCCACCTAGACGGCTTGGAGCAGCGATGATCGTCGAGTGGAGGTGGTGATTGTCTCTGGCTCCGATTATGGTGATTGTGAGGGGTTCTTGACCTTTCCCCGGCGGAGCGCTAAAAGGTACTCTAGTGGATTGCTCGTGGCTTGTGTGATCCTCATCTTGTGTTGGTTGTGCGGCACCTTATTGAGGGTTTGGCGTGTGAAGCCAATTAGCGCGTGAACCTCCAAGTGAGTGAATTGTTACGACGAGGACTAGCTTGCCGGCAAGCAAGTGAACCTCGGTAAAAATCATTGTGTTCATCATTGATTCCGAGATGATTGGTCTTCATTGTTATTCATCTTTGTGATTGATTGGTTCTTCATCTACACGGCGGTATAACTATCCTAACCACTCTCTTTACTTTACCGCAAACTAGTTGACAAGCTCTTTAGTGTAGCTAGTTGTGAGAGCTTGCTTGCTTGGTTGGTGTGGCTCTTTAGTTAGCCTTTGAGAGCACACTAACATAGGGTAGTGTCATTGCTCTTGTGTGAATTGACACTATCTAAACTAGAATTGTGGTAGGTGGCTTGCATTTTGAGTAGGCTAGCGCAACACTCGCTTCGCCTCATAATTGTCTAACCATTTGGTTAAGTGTTGTTGTAGAAATTTTTATTAGGCTATTCACCCCCCTCTAGCCATTAGGACCTTTCACCGCCGCGGTGCAGTAGGCCAAGAGTTCTGCCTCTCAACGGCGCGGAGGCACCTCGGACCTTCCCATGGCACCGCCTTGGCAGGATAGGGAGGCCTCGGTTTGTCCCGAGCCCGCTCGGGCACCGACAATCAACAGGGTCCCCTTGCTGCACGACCGCTTCGGCAACTGACACGAGGCGCAGGGCGACCACAAGGTGGTCAATAGGCGATGGCGCCACGACAATGAGGGGCCCGCCCGGGGCTACCATCCACACCGAGGTGGCCGCTATGATAGTAGGGAAGACCGCAGTCCTTCCCCTGAGCCACCTGGTCCTCGAGTCTTTAGCAGAGCCATCCGTGCTGCTCATTTTTCGGTCCGGTTTCGGCAACCGGCCAACCTCACGAAGTACAGTGGTGAAACTAATCCTGAACTTTGGCTGGCCAATTACCGCCTGGCTTGTCAGCTAGGTGGCGTGGACGATGACCTGCTCATCATCCGCAACCTCCCGTTGTTCCTGTCAGACTCGGCGCGAGCCTGGCTTGAACATCTCCCTCCCTCGTAGATCCACGACTGGCGTGACTTGGTAAGGGTCTTCATCGAGAACTTTCAGGGCATATACGTGTGCCCTGGGAACTCCTGGGACCTCAAAAGTTGTCGCAAGAATCCGGTGGTTCTCCAGGAAATGCACTGAGTTGCCAAGCGTTGGCGACTTGGAAATCATCCAGGCTTTCCTCTCCGGCACCACCTACCAAGACCTGGTCTGAGAATTGGGCTGGAACATGCCAACCTCGACGGCCGCACTCCTCGACATCGCCACCAACTTCGCCTTGGGCGAAGAGGCCGTTGGGGCCATCTTCCCTAACAACGACGCCAAGGGGAAGCGGAGGGATGAGGCCCCCGGGGCCTCAGCTCCCCACCTCCCAAGAAAAAGAAGAAGGGTCGCCAGGGGAAGCAGGAAGTCCTTAAAGCTAGCCTGGTCACGACCGCAGAGCGCAAGAATCCCCAAGGCCCTAGAGGCTCCGGGCTCTTCGACGATATGCTTAAGAAACCCTGCCCTTACCACCAGGGCCTGGTGAAGCATGCCCTCGAGGAGTGCACCATGCTCCGGCGTTACTATGCCAAGCTCGGGCTCCTCAACGACGATGCCAAGAGGAGGGGCACCGGCGACAGGGATGACGACAAGGACGATGGGTTCCCCGAGGTGCACAACGCCTTCATGATCTTCGGCGGGCCTTCAGCGTGCCTCACGGCACGCCGGTGGAAGAGGGAGCACTGGGAGGTCTTCTCGGTGAAGGTGGCCGCTCCTCGGTACCTCAACTGGTCTCAGGAGGCGATCACCTTTGACTGGGATGACCATCCCAATTATGTCCCGAACCCCGGGTAGTACACACTTGTCGTTGACCCTATCATCGGCAACACCCGGCTCACTAAGGTATTGATGGACGGAGGCAGCGGCCTCAACATCCTCTATGCCAACACCCTAGAGCTCCTAGAGCTCGACCAGTCGCAGCTCCGAGGTGACGCCACGCCTTTCCACGGCATTGTGCCGGGGAAACGCACGTGGCCCCTTGGGCGCATTGACCTGCCCGTCTGCTTCGGTACTCCCTCCAACTACCGCAGGGAGGTCCTCACCTTCGAGGTGGTTAGGTTTAAGGGAACGTACCACGCCATCCTAGGGCGTCCATGCTACGCCAAGTTCATGGTGGTCCCCAACTACACCTACCTCAAGCTCAAGATGTCGGGCCCCAATGGAGTCATCACTGTCGAGTCCATGTACGAGCATGCATACGACTACGACGTCGAGTGCATCGAGTACGCCGAGGCTATCGTAGAGGCCGAGACCCTCATCGTCAACCTTGACCGACTCGGTAGCGAGGCGCCCGACTCCAAGCGTCGCGCCGGGACTTTCGAGCCCAACGGAGGCCGTCAAGCTCGTCCCGGTCGACCCCACCTGCCCCGACGACCGGGCGCTGAGGATCAGCACCACCCTCGACATCAAATAGGAAGCCGGGCTCATCGACTTTCTTCGCACAAATGCCGATATGTTCACGTGGAGTCCCTCGGACATGCCGGGCATACCGAGGGAGGTCGCCGAGCACGCCTTGGACATTCGGGCCGGCTCCAGGTCGGTGAAGCAGCGCTTGCGCCGATTCAACGAGGAAAAGCGTAGGGCCATCGGTGAGGAGGTGCAGAAGCTTTTGGCGGCTGGATTCATCAAAGAAGTGTCTCATCTGGAGTGGTTAGCTAATCCTGTATTAGTTAAGAAGAAAAATGGGAAGTGGAGAATGTGTGTAGACTACACCGGTCTATACAAAGCATGTCCAAAAGTCCCTTTCCTATTACCTCGAATCGACCAAATCATTGACTCCACTACGGGATGTGAAACCCTATCCTTCCTTGATACGTATTCCGGTTACCATCAGATCAATATGAAAGAGTCTGACCAGCTCGCGACTTCTTTCATCACACCATTTGGCATGTACTGCTATGTGACTATGCCATTCGGCCTTAGAAACGCAGGGGCCACATACCAGCGGTGCATGACCCATGTCTTTGGTGAGCACATCGGGCGGACCATCGAGGCCTATGTGGACGACATCGTGGTCAAGTCTAGGAAGGCCAGTGATCTTGTCAGCGACTTGGAAATAGCCTTTAGATGCCTCAGGGAAAAGGGCATCAAGCTCAACCCTGAGAAGTGTGTCTTCGGGGTCCCCCAAGGCATGCTCTTAGGATTTATAGTCTCAGAACACGGCATCGAAGCCAACCCGGAGAAGGTCTCGGCCATGACCAACATGGGGATGATCCGAGACCTCAAGGGAATACAGAGGGTTATGGGATGCCTTGCGGCCCTGAGCCGCTTCATCTCGCGCCTTGGCAAAAAAGGCTTGCCTCTGTACCGCCTCTTGAGGAAATCGGAACATTTTTCTTGGACCCCCGAGGCCTCGGCAAACTCAAGGCATTGCTCACCAATCCTCCCGTCCTAGTACCGCTGGCCAAGGGTGAGGCCCTCTTACTCTACGTCACCGCAACGACCCAAGTGGTCAGCGCGGCCATAGTGGTCGAGAGACAGGAAGAGGGGAATGCTCTACCCATCCAACGATCTGTTTACTTCATCAGCAAAGTGCTCTTCGAGACCAAAACACGCTACCCCCACATCCAAAAACTGATCTACGCCATGGTCTTGGCTCGACGCAAGCTGCGTCACTACTTCGAGTCCCACCAGGTGACCGTGGTATCGTCTTTCCCCCTGGGAGAGATAATCCATAACCGGGAGGCCTCGGGTAGGATAGCCAAGTGGGCCATCGAACTCATGGGGGAGGCTCTATCCTTTGCACCTTGGAAAGCAATTAAATCTCAGGTCTTGGCTGATTTCATGGCAGAGTGGACCAACACCCAACTGCCACCTGCTCAAGTCCAGGCAGAATGCTAGACCATGTACTTCGACAGGTCCCTGATGAAGATCAGGGTGGGCGCGGGTCTGCTCTTCATCTCACCCCTCGGAGTACACATGCGCTACATGATTTGGCTCCACTTCGCCGCCTCCAACAACGCAGCCGAGTACGAAGCCCTCGTCAACGGCTTGTAGATCGCCATCGAACTTGGAGTACAGCATCTCGACGTACGGGGCGATTCACAGCTCGTTGTCGATCAAGTGATGAAGGAGTCGAACTGCCATGACCTCAAAATGGAGGCATACTGCAAGCTGGTACGTCACCTTGAAGACCAGTTCGACGGTCTCGAACTCAACCACATCGCGTGTAAATTCAACGAGGCCGTGGATGAACTGGCAAAGATGGCGTCGGCGCGGGCCCCGGTCCCCCCGAACGTCTTTGCCAGAGACCTCCATAAACCTTCCATCGACTGTGCCTCGGTGGCGAAAGAGGGCCCAGCGGTCGAGGCCCCCTCTATCACCGAGACTCCTTCGGCCGAGCCCTAGGTCATGGAAGTCAACACGGAGCCTCCCGAGGCCAACCAGGGCACGGACTAGTGAGTCCCATTCCTTGACTGCCTCATCCAAGGAGAGCTTCCCGCTGATAGGACCGAAGCCCGACGGCTTGCTCGGTGTGCCAAGACTTACGTTCTCAACGACGGCGAATTGTACATGCGAAGCCCATCTGGCGTCCTCCAACGATGCATCACTACCTAGGCAGGTCGAGCCCTACTTTGGGACTTGCACGTGGGAGCCTGCGGGCACCATGCAGCGCCTTGGACGCTCGTCAGAAATGCTTTTCGCCAAGGGTTCTACTGGCCAACGGCTGTTGCTGACGCCACCAAGCTAGTACGCTCCTACGAGGGATGCCAGTACTATGCGCGGCAGACGCATCTCCCGGCCCAAGCTCTCCAAACCATCCCCATCACATGGCCGTTTGCCGTGTGGGGGCTCGACATGGTTGGGCCTCTGTAGAAGGCCCCCGGGGGCTTCACCCATCTGCTGGTAGCAATCAATAAGCTCTCCAAGTGGATCAAGGCTCGTCCTATCAATCGAATCCACTCCGACCTGTTGGGGTCAGTAACCGAATGGAGAAGGCCGTCGTTGACAAGCGACTGGAGCGTCTCCATGGATACGTCGGACTGACCCCAAGCATCCGCCTCAATGACAACAGTGCCAGCCATGAGTGCAGTGGAGAATGCAACTACGGCGGTAAGCCTCTCTCTCTCTGCCTCGCCCTTCTCCCTTCTTCTCCCCGGTGCTCTCTGTTCCTAGCAACGGCTCAAGGGTGGCAAAGGCGAATGTAGGCAAGGTAAGGAGGAGAGGGGCGAGGCTCATCACATATTTATGCAGGAAGGGGGCGAAACAGACGGGCGATGAAATCAGAGAAGTTTCCCTCAGATCCGGCATAGTTAATCTAGATCCGATTTAACTGCCCACACACCCACCTTTTCCTTATTAATCGTGTGAACAGTTATGTTCCATCCACTGACAGAGCGTTGCGTCCGACCGCAGCAGCGGCAGGCGCTGTTCTGCCTCCCTGAGAAAATCGCCTCAAAAGGCATGCCTGCCATTGTCAAGCCGATAGGGGGGGGGGAATATCCCCCACCCGATTCCTTTCAGACGAAGGAACTAGGCACCGAGCCTGTTACGGTCTAGGGGTTCGAAGGCTGGGCCCCCGAGGGTTTCAACAGTCGCCCCAGGGCAACAAAGTCAGGGACGACTACGGGCGAGCCCATACGGGGCCGAGGCCCAAGCAAGCGAAATGCTTAGGATGCCCTAAGTCGTGTCCGAGACCGGCAGGGAGGTCTCCGAATGGGATCCCACCGTAGGGAGGCACCGAGCCACCGGGGTCCATCGAACGGCCCCGGCACCCACTAGAAAAGCCCTCTGGTACTCTTGGAGTGTGTCTCTGGACCGCTAGCCGACCCCTATCGAATGGGGCATGGGCCTCCACTCAGACTTACCCGATAACAGCTCACCGAAAGTGTCACCGCTCGCGCCCACTGAGGGTAGCCTGGCATATTCCACCCCTCCTTTTGAATGAAAAGGATGTGCGAGGGTCGCACAAAAAGCCAGGGGAACCCCTGACGGCCCTCTCGCTCCATGCAGAGGCTAGGGGGCTCTTCCTACAAACTTGCTGAGATCCAGCGACCCAGGCTCGCACGCGAGGGCTCGGCAAACAACCCCTCCTTCCGAATGAAAAGGATGCGTGAGGGTCGCATAAAAAGCCAGGGGAACCCCTGATGACCCTCTCGCTCCATGCAGAGGCTAGGGGGCTCTTCCTGTAAACTTACCGAGACCTAGTGACCCAGGCTCGCACGCGAGGGCTCGGCAAACAACCCCTCCTTCCGAATGAAAAGGATGCGCGAGGGTCGCACAAAAAGCCAGGGGAACCCCGAACGGCCCTCTTGCTCCGTGCAGAGGCTAGGGGGCTCTTCCTACAAACTTGCCGAGACCCAGCGACTCAGGCTCGCACACGAGGGCTCGGCAAACAACCCTTCCGTCCGAACGAAAAGGACGCGCAGGGTCACACAAAAAGCCAGGGGAACCCTTGATCGCCCTCTCGCTCCATGCAGAGGCTCGGGGGCTCTTCCTGCAACTAGGTCAAAGACAAGCAACCCGAACTCGTAGGAAAAAACACGATAAAGGGCACCGAGCCCGTTACGGTCCAGGGGTTCGAAGGCTGGGCCCCCGAGGGTTTCGACAGCCGCCCCAGGGTAGCAGAGTCAGGGACAACTATAGGCGAGCCTGTGCATGGCCAAGGCCTGAGCAAACGATCGCTCGAGACGCCCTAAGTCGTGTCTGAGACCGGCAGGGAGGTCTCTGAATGAGATCTCATCGTAGGGAGGCACCGAGCCACCGGGGCCCATCGAACGGCCCTGGCACCCACTAGAGAAGCCCTCTAGTACTCTTGGAGTGCGTCTCTGGACCGCTAGCCGACCCCTATCAAATAGGGCACGGGCCTCCACTCGGACTTACTCGATAACAGCTCAACGGAGGTGTCACTGCTCGCGCCCACCGAGGGTAGCATGGCACCGTCCACCCCTCATTCCGAACGAAAAGGATGCGTGAGGGCTGCACAAAAAAGACAGGGAAACTCCTGATCGACCTCTTGCTCCACGCAAAGGCTCGGGGGCTCTTCCTGCAATCGAACCGAGGCCCAGCGACTCGAACTCGCACTCATGGGCTCGGCAAATGCAATAAACCCCTCGCACGACGTAAGGAAAGCCCCTGGAGGAATAAATCCACTCCTCCAGGGCCTCGAGGGCTACACCCAGCGGGTGCGCATGCGCGCACCCACCGAGGCCTCGAGTAAGAAACACCATCCCACCAGGAGCTGCTACGAGCCGAGTCTCATCAAAACCTCAAGGAGAGCGCTCACACTCTCCCTAAGGCTCGGGGGCTACTGTCGGGTACCATAAGAAGGGGTCCCCTAAGCAAAAACCGAAAAAATCGCTTAGACCCTGTCAGAATTAGAGCCAAGAGACAACTATTGGCTAACCCCCGGCCTTGTCCGAGCCCACTGAATCTCCGCCTCGTTCGAGGCCTCGCACGAGGGGCCTCGGACGGCCTACCGATTTTTCGCCTCGCTCGAGGCCTCGCACGAAAGGCCTCGGATGGGGAACCGATTCTCCGTCTCTCTAGAGGCCCCGCGCGTACAGCCTCGGACGAGATGCCGATTCTCCGTCTCGCTCGAAGTCGGCTCGGCAATAACCTCGTCGCCTCTGCCTTGACCGATCTCCACAATAGAGCGTCGCGTCTAATTAATGCGACCAACCACTCCCGCAACATCAGATGGACGACGGCTCGACACAGCAGAGCAGCCGACGAGACAGGAAGTCACATCGGCACCATACCGTCCGGGACAGGACAGGACAGGACAGGGCAGGGGCTATCGGCCGCTGTGCTCGATACTGTGCCCACGACCGGCGCCCGCACTGCACTGTGCTACCTAACCCCTGCTCCAGGAACAACGCGGCGTGGGGAGTCCAGTCCGGGTCACTATAGCCTCGGAATCAGTGTACAGGACCAACTGCTCCCTCCACGCCTCGGCAATCTACTTCAGGGTCTTGGCAACCTCGGGATTCGTGCCCGCTGAGCCCCCCACGATGGCTCGGCCTCGGCACCAACTGAGCCTCGGCTCTTCACGCGGTCAACATACAGCGACCGGCACGTCGCTCGCCAGGTCCTGCGTCAAGCTATCACTGGAGCTCCCACGTCGCACAGGATCGGACGTGACCGGCGCGTTGCTTCAGCACTCCAAGGGCTGGACCACTCCATCGACCATGCCGCCACAGTAACAGGCTACAGGGCTCGGACATGCCGCCTCTGTTCGCACGACGCCACGTAGCTAACACATGTATCACCCCTGTCCCCCCTTCAACTATAAAAGGGAGGGATCGGGGCCGTTTCTAGGAGAGGACAGACTGACCCTGACGCTCACAGACACTCAGGTATAGACGAGCTCACGAGATAGATAAACACGCATAGGAAGAAGAACAGACGAACTCACTCACTCACACGCAAGCAACACTCTGTCACACACACGTTTCCCCGCGGCCTGAGATCAACGTCTCAAGCAAGTCACATCGCTCCACGCAGAGACCTGGGACTAATTCTCTCTCTCGCCCTGCTTGTAACCCCCGACTACAAGCACCTCGGTGCAAGGAATACAAGATCGATCTCTCAGACTAGACGTAGGGCACCTATCGCCTGAACCAGTATAAACCTTGTGTCTCTTTGCATCACCATCTGGGATTAGGGGCACGCAGTACATTTTCACTAGTTGGTTGAGGGCCGCCGGTCCAAAACACCGACATATACCATGTGTTAACATGCATAATTTATGATTAGTAAGTTTATGAACATATCAATTTCTAGACATATATTGAAAACGGGATGAAAAAACGGGAATAAATACGGATCAATTCTGGATAAAAACAGGATCTCACGGAAACGGACGGAAAAACCTCTTTCCTGTTTCTATAAACGGGATCCACAAATACGAAACGGACGAAACAAAATAGAAAACGGAACGGGTCGGAATGGGATTTTTTCGGTCCGTTTTCAACCTAACTGGGCCGACGAGCGCTGGAAGCTGGACCACGCAATTGTCAGAACGTCTATCCGCTTTGTTGCGGCGTACCGCGTGCCCGTTCAAAAAAAAAAAAAAACTGTTCAAGGCCGTGGAAGAAGCTGATCGGCCCGCTGCGTTTCTGTCTGGTCCATGCGAACGGAAATTCTCCAGTCGTCGTCGCGTTCTGTTTTCTTTTTGATCGGTCGTTATCTGTTTTCTGTCTCACTCTTCCCATTCGTCCATCGCATTATGGCGGGGAAGGTAACGAATGGCCAGTGGTGTATAGAGGCTGACCTGGATAAGGGCTTACTAAAGCTAAGAATATCTCCAGTAATATTATTTTTTAGCCCATAACTCGTAATATGAAATAGTGCCACATGACAATCTCATATGATCTTGGTATAAGTGCATGAGACGAATTAAAAGATATCTTTTCTCCTCTATATATGAGATATTATATGCTTATTAGAACTACTTCATAAGTCACCATAAGGGGTGCCCTAAGGGCGTGTACAATTCTATTACGTGGCAAGCTCTTAAGGGGCTAGCATAGAACTTAACTCGATCGTACTTGCAACGGGTGTCCAAGCCACAAGCCCCAAGATCATGTGTTTGATAGTGAGAAACATTTCATACTCTTGGTAGCACTAGGATCATCGTCAAAAGCTATAAAGAGAGAAACGTTTCAGAGAGAATTATTTGGAACCGATTTTCGTTTTTTAGTAGTCCAGAGGAATACTTAAAACTTGGTTCCTTCTGATTTTAGTTCTAATGTTAAGAATTCAACGCGCTAGCCAAATAGTTTCACAAGATTATATAATCGATCAGAGAAATATTTTTGAAGGAAATCTAGATCTAAAACCTTTTTATTTACGAGAATGTAGAACCCCGCAAACGCAACTTAAAGCTCTGCACGATAGCTACTCCATCTGATTTTTCGCCTTTCTATTACCACCTAAAAAGAGAGAAGAGGTTTAGTCCAACAGGACTTGGTGCGCGCGCCCGATACCTGTCTACGTCACAAGGTATAAAAAATTGCGTGTCGTATCGGCTGGGGAGAAGAGAAGATTTATGGAAACAAAAAAAAGGGAAACTCAGCAGAATACGTGCACCGCCTTGAAAAAAAAGAAATACGTGGAATATACGTGCCAAAAAGTGATCGGCTACGACGCCTCGCTGATCCGACTTAGAGCTGACTTATCATCTAGAATCTACATTATTTTTCTCTCACAACAAAACAATTTTAACTAGCTTATCAGCCAACTTTAATACCGGCCGAGGAGAGCAGCGGGGTCACACTAACTGTCACGGGGTGACATACTTTATTGTTTCTGCCGCCGGACAGCCGCAACATTGTTCCCTAGTACAGGGGGCGCGCCATCGCGGGCATATGCGAGTACACGAGGGACAATAGCTTGTAAAACGAGAGAACAGGTTCATCAATAACGTAATATACAAAGCGAGTGTTTAGTTTCAGTAAGTTGGAATTTGGGCCTACTGTAGCACTTTCGTTTTTATTTGGCAATTAGTGTTCAATCATGGACTAATTAGGCTCAAAACGTTCGTCTCGCAATTTCCCACCAAACTGTGTAATTAGTTTTTTTTTCGTCTACATTTAATGCTACGTGCACGGGCCATAAACATTTGATGTGATAGGTACTGTAGCACTTTTTGAGAATTTGGAGTGGAACTAAATATGGGCAAAGGGACAATAGCATGTAAAAGGTACTAAAGAGGCTGGTGTGCCTGTCCCCAGGAACTGTTGCTAGTAGCAAGTTTTACAGCCGTTCCGAAACAGGGTTGTCCATGGCACAAAATGATGAAGCCGTTATGTTGTTTTGTACCTGAGCATAGAATGAAGGTGCTAAATTTATCAGCACAGTAGGACATCTAAAGCTTCATAAAGAGGGTTTCATATATGTAAAAATTGTTGAAACAGCTATCTAGGTGTGCAGTGCCACACATGATGACGACTTTTTATTTACGTGCTGCATCATGTATGTCACCCTTTCTAATTAAACTATGAAGTAGCAGGGAGGTTACTGGAAAATCCATCTGATAGACATCTAGCCAACTCTTTGCGTTGGACTACCTGTCTTGAGTTCATGCTTTAAAAGATGTAGGGACTTAAATTAGGCTAAGAAACGTATTTTACAAATTTTGAGCACTGAATTATTTCTAATACGTGGAGACGATTGTACTAAAGTTGAGCCATGTAAAGGCGCGATAATGGAGTTATATTGCTACGTCCTTTACAAATTTGGAGCATTGAATTATTTCTAAATTCTAATGCATGGAGAGGACTGTATTAAAGTTGAGCTATGTAAAGTCGCGAAAATGTTGAGTCATCTTGTTGAAACCAATGAGGCAAATGTTCAAATGGAACATGAGGTATATGTAAACTGAGACACTCCATGGGATTGAGCGAAGAAAAACCTGTAGAATTTGATAACAAACCTTTATACGATCGGATAAGCCTAGACAATTGACTTGCACACTGTGTGGCAAATAGGTTGGCAGCAGTAGCGGCAGACGACATGGTTTTTGGCATAAGCTGGAATTGGGACTATATGTAACAACTTGCAGGAACCGAACGCAAATGGGAAGGCTATCTATTATGAGCAGAGGATTCATAAATTGTTCTAAATCAATCAACCGTAGCACATGTGATGGACATAGGCCATGGGTAGGCCTATGGGTGTCATAATAAACTGGAAGCATTCATCCACAGAAGAAGGGTTCTTGTGTGGTAAAAAAACAGAATTTAGCTTGGAAGCAAAATATAAAATGCTAGATGTAAATAATGGAAGGCAAGATAGGGCGTTGTACACTTAACATCTAGTTGTCCAGCAGGCTATAGCGGATCACAAAAAGGGGACAATTTCCTACAAACTCAGATAATTCTTTGTGCTTTCTTAAATAACTGAATAAACAGTAATGAATCAACATTTTAATAAGAAAAATGGTCCACAACATGTAGCAAAGAAAGCCACTATCTGCAGCACAATTAATAATAGTGCCTTTTTTTACTCATTGTGCTGTGGCCATTCATAACTGGACATCTAAGAAAAATAATTTACGAGTAAAGATATCACCTATATCTTGATAGACACAACTTTGTGACAAGAAATTTCACATTTGCCGTCCAGAATAGGTTTCAGAATTATTGCTGGTTTACATAACACTGGCGTCAAAAAGAACATGGCAGTTTTGCTTCAAGGAGTAAAGGTTACTCACGTTCCAACATGCTGGAGAGGCTGTCTATCGTCAATAATTCATTGAAGCTTGTGAGGTCGAAAAGGCAACTTATTCAATAACTCTTCTCCATTTGGTCTTCTTGATTCAGCAATAGCAGCAAGAAGTTCCTCCCAATGTTCAGTAGCCTCCATGCTTGTCCGACATTCTACAAATTTGAAGGAAAATTCATAAGTTCCCCAAATAGGCATCAATCAAATTGATGGCACTCGCAATGGAATGGCAACTGCTTTCAGTAATCAAATGCAGTTTCCATCATCTGGTAAACTCTAGATCATGACTTACTCTTTGAACTGAATCCAAGGACGTAACACCAGCAACCTTGAGGCTATCGTTGATATTGTCCAGTGGCTTTCTAAAAAAAATGACGTACTCAGTGCAAAGAGCTCCCGCTCTGTGCGGGGTCTGGGGAAGGGTGTCAGTGACAAGTCTTACCCTCGCCTGTGCAATGCGAGGAGACCGCGACTCGAACCCGGGACCTTCCGGTCATAGGCAGTAAGACTCTACCGCTTGCACTAGGCCCGCCCTTCGTCCAGTGGCTTTCTAACCTGACAAATACCTTTTTACATCAGTACTAAACCATAGGCAGATCAAACATGGCAACAATACATGATTCATTATCCTATAGGATTGTCCATAAATATGAGGCACTTAACAATTATATGCTAAGGAGGTGCTTGAACTATATTTTACATATTGGGTGGTAGACAGGTATGTAGCTACTGACACTACACGGACATAGTGCCGTAAGTAAATTTGACGTAGCTATATAATATACAAACACCAAGTCGAGCGACCAAGGTTCTAAACAGGTTGAGGTGTTTTTTTTCCAGACGCCGTTGCTACATACAGAGGGTTGAGTGCAAAATAAAATTTTGCGTGTGGGGCAAAATGGTTAAGCGGACGTCTTGTTCTATGGCATCACTCCCTCTATCATAAAGATGTCGATTTCATGTGTGTGATAAGTTCTTGAACACATGGCAAATAGATCTGTATAAATGGAGAAATTGTGGGGTAGCTATTTTGTTGAGTGTAAAAATGAGGGAGCAAGAGAGAGTGTTTCAATTTATGCTGGTTCTGTTCAGTGTGTAATAACATGTTCTGTTCAGGAGCACACATGCAGCTATACCTTAGAATTAAACTGGCAATCAAAATATCTGTGAACCAAGAAAGGCGATCCTTCAGTGCAGATACTCTTTCTCCAACTATTCAGTTGCCGCTGCGTATCACCAGTGAATATTGAATTCCTCAGGACAGACCTCACTACATATTAGGAAAGGCGTATTATACCTAAAATTATTGAAATGGGCTATGTAGATAAGTCTGAAACCATTGAAAACAAATTGCAGTCCCTCAGATCATAAAAGATACACATCAACAATTTCTCAGCAAGAGGTTTGACCCTTTAAAATGGCAACATTTACGGAAGCCAAGATGATAGATGCTGTAAGCTGTAAAACGAGGTGGCTAGCTGTATGAAAGAGAATTCATTTATAGAAATCAGAGCGCTAAAAGAAACCTTTGAAAATATAGTAGCAAGTATGTATCAGTATGAAAATTGTCAAGTTCCCATTCATCATCAGCATTTTTTAGACACGTACGATGGATCAAAGGGCAACAATCAATGGTGATAAAGATAAACATGGTTAAATCAATAACTTAGGTCTGTAGCTGGACCTATCCCATTAAGACCTGAGGTACCGAAATTAAAAAATGTGTTATTTGTCATAATCTGTGTGGTCCACAATTTGAGACAGGGGCCGTAAGAGATGATGTGCCTCCATTATTAATAGTTAATGGACATATTGTACATGAACGAATTTAGGCATAAATATATAGAAGTGCTTACTTAAAACTACAAACCATGGATAATGTGAGTAATTTATCGCAGCAACAACAACAACAAAGCCTTTAAGTCCCAAACAAGTTGGAGTAGGCTAGAGTTGAAACCCAGCAGAAGCAATCAAGGTTCAGGCACGTGAATAGCTGTCTTCCAAGCACTCCTATCTAAGGCTAAGTCTTTGGGTATATTCCATCATTTCAAGTCTCCTTTTATTGCCTCTAACCAAGTCAACTTCGGTCTTCCTCTGCCTCTCTTCACGTTACTATCCTGGCTTAGGATTCCACTACGTACCGGTGCCTCTGGAGGTCTCCGTCGGATATGTTCAAACCATCTCAACCGGTGTTGGACAAGCTTTTCTTCAATTGGTGCTATCCCTAATCTATCACGTATATCATCGTTCCGAACTCGATCCCTTTTTGTATGACCGCAAATCCAACGCAACATACGCATTTCCGCGACACTTATCTGTTAAACATGTCGTATTTTCGTAGGCCAACATTCTGCACCATGCAACATAGCAGGTCTAATCGCCATCCTATAAAACTTGCCTTTTAGCTTCTGTGGTACCCTTTTGTCACATAGAACACCAGATGCTTGCCGCCACTTCATCCACCCTACTTTGATTCTATGGCTAACATCTTCATCAATATCCCCGTCTCTCTATAGCATTGATACTAAATATCGAAAGGTATCCTTCCTAGGCACTACTTGACCTTCCAAACTAATATCTTCCTCCTCCCGAGTAGTAGTGCCGAAGTCACATCTCATATACTCTGTTTTAGTTCTACTGAGTCTAAAACCTTTGGACTCCAAAATCTCCCGCCATAACTCCAGTTTCTGATTCACTCCTGTCCGGCTTTCATCAACTAGCACTATATCGTCCGTGAAAAGCATACATCAAGGGATGTCCCCTTGTATGTCCCTTGTGACCTCATCTATCACTAAGACAAACAAATAAGGGCTCAAAGCTGACCCTTGATGTAGTCTCATCCTAATCGGAAAGTCATCCGTGTCTCCATCACTTATTCGAACTCTAGTCACAACATTATTGTACATGTCCTTAATGAGCCCAACGTACTTCGTTAGGACTTTATGTTTGTCCAAAGCCCACCACATAACATTCCTTGGTATTTTATCATAAGCCTTCTCCAAGTCAATAAAAACCATGTGTAGGTTCTTCTTCTTCTCCCTATACCGCTCCATAACTTGTCTTATTAAGAAAATGGCTTTCATGGTTGACCTTCCAGGCATGAAACCAAATTGGTTCATAGAGACACGCGTTATTGCTCTCAAGCGATGCTCGACAACTCTCTCCCATAGCTTCATAGTATGGCTCATCAACTTAATTCCCCGATAATTAGTACAACTTTGAATATCCCCTTTATTCTTGTAGATCGGTACCAATATACTTCTCCTCCACTCATCAGGCATCTTGTTCGATCGAAAAATATGGTTGAACAGCTTGGTTAGCCATACTATAGCTATGTCCTCGAGGCATCTCCACACCTCAATTGGGATACCATCCGGTCCCATCGCCTTACCTCCTTTCATCCTTTTCAACGCCTCTCTGACATCAGATTCTTGGATTCTCCGCACAAAGCGCTTATTGGTGTCATCAAAAGAGTCATCCAACTGAAGGTTGTGTCCATATTCTCACCATTGAACAATTTGTCAAAATACTCTTGCTATCGATATCGGATCTCATCCTCCTTCACCAAGAGATGCTCCCTTTCATCCTTAATGCACTTAACTTGGTTGAAGTCCCTTGTCTTTCTCTCACGAACTCTAACCATTCTATAAATGTCATTCTCTCCTTCCTTCATACTCAAATGTTGGTAAAGATCCTCGTACGCTCTACCCTTTGCCACACTTACAACTCGCTTTGCAGTCTTCTTTGCCATCTTGTACTTCTCTATGTTGTCCACACTCCTGTCATGGTACAAGCGTCTATAACATTATTTCTTCTCCTTAATAGCCCTTTGGACTTCCTCGTTCCACCACCAAGTATCTTTAGCCTCGCCTCCACTTCCTTTGGTTACTCCACACACCTCTGAGGCCACCTTCCGAATGTTGGTTACCATCTTCTCCCACATGTTGTTTATGTCCTCTTCTTCCTTCCAAGAGCCCTATTTGATAACCCTTTTCCTGAATACCTCTGACGTCTCCCCTTTCAATTTTCACCACTTTGTTCTTTCAATCTTAGCTTGTTTATCCCTACGGGCACGCACCTGAAAACGAAAGTCTGCCACCAAAAGCTTATGTTGAGAAACAACACACTCCCCTGGTATCACCTTGCAACCCAAGCATGCTTGTTTGTCCTTTCTTCTTGCGAGGACAAAGTCAATCTGGCTAAAGTGTTGTCCGCTACTGAAGGTCACTAGATGAGATTCACTCTTTCTAAAGAAAGTGTTGGCTATCATCAGGTCAAAAGCTACTGCGAAGTCTAGAACTTCCTCCCCCTCCTGATTCCTACTACCATAACCAAAACCTCCATGAGCTGCCTCAAAACCTGCGCTTGTAGTACCTACATGCCCATTAAGATCTCCTATAAAAAGCTTCTCACTACTAGGTACAACTCTAATCAGACCATCTAAGTCTTCCCAGAACTGTCTCTTAGTACTCTCGTCGAGGCCTACTTAGAGGGCATACGTACTAATTACGTTCAAGACCATATCACCAACGACAAGCTTGACTAAGATAATCCTATCTCCTTGCCTTCTTACTCCCACCACACCATTCTTGAGGCTCTTATCAATCAAAACTCCTACTCCATTTCTATTCGTGATAGTCCATGTGTACCAAAGCTTGAAACCTGTATTGTCTACCTCCTTCGCCTTCTAATCCTTTCATTTAGTCTCTTGAACGCATAATATATTTACACGCCTCCTAGTCGCGGTATCAACTAATTCTCTTAACTTACCTGTAAGCGACCCTACATTCCAACTACCTAAACGGATCCTAGTTGGTTCGACTAGCTTCCTTACCCTTCGCACCCATCGACTCAGATGTGAAGACTCTTGCTCATTTTTCACTACACCCGGGCGCCGATGTAGCGCGCCACTAAGGAAGCGACAACCCGATCCTTGCTCACTTCACACCATGCCCAGATCACGACACGGCGCGTCACCAAGGGGGTGCCGACCCGGCCCTTGCCCATTTAACACCATACCCGGGTTCCGATATGGCGCGTCGCTAAGAGGATTACGCCCCAACAATTTTCTTTCGGGTCCCCAATGTGAGTAATTTATCGCAAGCTAACTAATTTGTAACACTTACAATGGCATGCTAGCTGAGGAAGCAAAAAGTAATTACTCCTGTGTTAAGGGAGCAAACTAATATAAGGAAAACTGAAAAACACACGAATAGATTAAAGTCAACGCAAATGTATAAAAATCATATAAATTAGACACATGTTCAGATTTTACTGGCACAACATGAATCATATGCATAAGCAAAATCAATCCATACATAAAGAAAAGGAAGTCAAAGGATTAGAGGCATGATGTGGCAAAAGGAAGTAGAGGGGAGTTTTTGTAGGGGACCGTACAAAGGCAAAGCAAGTTGAGGGAGGAAGAAGAAGAACAGACTCACAGAAGTTGGTAAGTAGCGCTTATTTTTCTAAGAAAAAATAGGGACAGGGAAGGAAAGAGCAGTCTGTGTCAATAGACCTTTGCCATCATATCGAATGACATATATCCAGTTATCATATGCTGTCTTTACCCATGCATCAGCAAACAGCTGTAAACAACGATGAAGTACTAATCAGTGGTGTTTTTTTATAGAAAAAAAGAATAACCTCAGCATAGAGCTAATTCAGTACAAATTATTGCTAGTAAGCTAGTAAGGTAGGATGATCTGGAAGGATCGTAGAAAGTCAACCATTTACGAAGTAACAATAGGTAAATTTAGTACAAATTATTGCTATCTTCAAGAGTTGAGGAATAAATAACTGCACTTCACCTTTTTTGTCATGTCAGCGCGAAAAAATCATTGGATACTGAATGCGTCTTTTGTAAAATAATCTGACCATGAGCATGACACATATGAGACGAAGGTGGTGCACCTGTAATAGACATCCGCTCCTACACGTACTGGAAGAGAACATATAGCAAGAAAGTATGAAAACATCCTGAGCATATTATCATGCATCGGATGGAAAAATCCTAATCTATGATGGGAAAAGGGGAATATAGATAGAAAAAAAAAAACAAAAAGGAAGCAAATTCATCAATGTGAAGTAGCATGGTAACGTTTATAATCTATAAAGAACCTACACTACAAATATTTAGCTGCATAAGTGAGCACAGAAGGAAAGTGAAATCGCACATACCCTGACCTGTTGCTCTTGATTGGAGAAGTAAGTCCACAAAACTGAATCTGCAATGCTACCAAATTTGATAGAAGCACCAGAAGGTAGCACAATAATTGCAGACTTTGCTCGTCCTGCAGAATTACAAATTAAATCAAATTAGAAATGGTAGCACAGACTCATCCAAGCATCGTCAAATTTTTTACTCCCTGCAAGAGCCAAAAAAATGCTTACATTAGTAAACACATCCTTAGCAAAAACTTATTTTGCTAGCGATTAAAATTTTGCATTAGCTTCAGTTAGGAATTCACAAACACTAATCAAGATATTGCAAGACCATTTCATACAAGAGGCATCTATTTTCATTCAATGTAGGGCAGAACTAGAAATCATGTGCGGCATTGCCGCGCGGATGATCCTATGTCGGGCCAGCACCAGCCTGCGATACTTCAGCCAGCTGCTGCAGGTGAACAGGACCGGATTCCATACACATTGTGTATAGCCTGGTTGAGGAAATCATTCTCAAGAAAGGATAATGACTATATCAACTTGAATAGAGAAAAGGAAGTTCAGAATACGTGGTAGGCCTAGATAGTATAGCGATTCAGAAGAACTCGTGATAACCAAAGAAGACATGTCAGTGATAATTTTAGCGTAGCCGTAGCATAACTTTCCAATGTGTTGCACATGACAACCGAGGCTGTGAGGTGGACTAATGTGCTATGACAGTATCACTCGATTGAAAACATATTGACATTTTTTTTCTTTGGATTAGTTGCTTAAAGTAGTGCATAAAAGATACTAATCAATGTTAGGCGTGCATTTCCACATTATACCATACTGCAGTTAAGATTCTTGTCTGAAGTTGAATGATCCTTACAGGTTTCTGGTCTAATTTATTTAGTTTTGCAAGGAACTTGTTCATTCTTATAAGCACATTATATATAAAACATCTGCACATTCAAGATATTCATCTAAAAGCTCAAAATTTATGATTTGAGATTATCTACCAAAAAAGGAACAAGATAAGCATTGTCAGACAATGAACTGCCTTATTTTCTTTGTAAACCCATACTTTTCTGAGCAAGAGCATAATCAGAATTCAGAAGTGCAAATACAATGTCGATGTCACTATCACTATTGTGGACCAGCTTGTAGAGTTCCACGTCGATATCAACGGTGGCATCGTGACTGATTCTTTCCGTTGATCAACTCCAGGTGCTGAATCAGTTTTGATTGGTTGACATTCAGGTTGCGCTCTGCTCGCCAAGCAGGCGAAAAAATTCATGAACAATGGAAGCAATACCCGATCAAACCAAAGCCTCCGAGAAATGCCAGAGAGCAAGAACAGCTAGCACGCATCCTAACCTTGTCATGGGCCGGCTGCTTGGCAACGCTGTCTTCTTTTCGTCCCTTCTACTCTTCCTGAAGAGAGGAAAGGAACGCCTCAATTAAACAAATTTGGAAACAAGAACCATAAAAAAAAGACTCGATCTTGTGATAGGAGATTACTGCAACATAGACTAACAAAGTTGCTCAATTAATTATAGGGTAGTTTAGATGTGCTGAAAGCCTGAATATTTCCTCTGCCAAATGCATAGAAAAGAATACCTTATTGCATACGCCGCTTTTCTTATTTTTCCTGTTTTATCTTATAGCATAGTGAATAAAAACAATTTCGAGAGTGAATGAAATGTAGCATTGGTACAAATTATATTTTGATAAAATGGTAGCGTAACAAAAAATACCATTACAAATCCCAAACCAGGTTCAGATTACGCATGTTTGGGCTTAAGGTTAGAAATCGTTTCTGAACGATAACACTGAGCACTGCATAATTCAGAACTACGAAATCTCTCCCACTCAATCAATGCACACCTAGGAGCTAACTAATCATTTCGTCTCCCTTCTCATTCCTGAAAATATTTGAATACAAATGCTTTATAATAGCATTACAATAAAGTCCATATGAGGAGAATAATCCTAAGCAATAGGAGAGGAGAGGGATAAATCACAGCATGGGACGGAGGCAAGCCTGGGCCTCACCTTCACAGCTTGGATCAGTGCCAAATCTGGCGGTTGCCTCATTGCCTGGAGGAGGGGAGTGGTTCCATTGCTGCGGGAGAGCGAGGTACGGACGCCATGGATTTCGGCCGTAAATCACGGCGGCGTTCATCCAGCCGAGAACGACGCCACTTAGCAACCGCCATTGTCGACGCAATCCATGCCAACATCACTTGCGGCTAGCCATGGAGGAATGACTGAGCTCAAGGCGAGCGCATACTGATGGATTCGGCATCTCGCACCCTGGCCCAATGCTGCGTCGTCTCGACAAAGGTCTGGCGGCGGCCGACATGGAGACAATGAGAAAGGTGGCCGGCAAGAAGAGGGAGAGGAAGCGCAGCCGCCGAGTTCCCGAGGTAGCGGAAGCGACCGGATCGAGGGGATCCTGGGCGTGCACTACAGGCGAGAGCTGATAGGGTCGCTGGGGCCTCATCCGACACCGGGATGGGCTGAACCGGAGTGGCCAGGGCCGCCGCACGATCACCCCGCTTGCGTCGGGGCCGCTAGGGCCTCCGCCCGCGCGCGGGAGGAGGGAGGTCCGGGGGTCGCCCGCGAGCGGTCTCCTCCTCACGGGCTACCGCCGCCGCCAAACCGCGCGGGCACAGCCGGCGGCGCTCGTGGTCGCGCGGGTGCGTGAGGGCCCTGGGCAGGCTCCATCGCCACCGGCCGCTCTTCCCCTGGCGAGAATCGGCAGTGCCGAGCGCGTGCTCTTCTCTGCTCCCGTGGGGAAGAAGGAGAAAATCTCGTTGGTGCAAGGGTCGTACGGACGCGCGCCAGACGGGCCGTGTGCATGGCCGGCGACGCGGGTCCGGGTTAACGGCTTAGCGGGACAGCCGGGGTTGACGGTGCCCGCACCCTGTCCGCGCTGGGGCCGCTGGCCGCTGCCCGTGCCGGGAGGAGGGAGGTGCGGAGGAGGCAGACGGCGGTGGGAGGACTGGAGGAGAGAAACGCGCCGCGAACAGACCGAGAAGGCGCCCGCGAGCGGGTTCGCGACCGCTCGGGTTGACGCTTAACGGGTGTGAGACCCGTTACAACCCAGATCGGACGGTCCATATGGCGTCTTGGCTGGATCTGACGGCTGGAGGGTTTGCGGGCGACGTGGCTCGTTGCCCGTCTTTTGGAAGCAGGATTCCTATACCGGCCCCGTTCATATGCCTTTAAACCTGGCTTGATCTGTTTCTTTTTTTTATCCGGAACAGTGTTTTCCTCTTACAAATTCCTTCAGATTACTCCAAAATTCCTCCAAGCTAACGGGGCCACTGAGATTAATAGATTTTCAATGTACAATATTCCCCTAATTTGCTAAAATTTCATGTCTAATATCACGTGGTTGTCAACTATACATGTATATACGTAATTCAATTTTAGACATTTATAGTTAACCGTTTTAATGACTCTTGTTCTATTTTTAGTCAGGTTCAGACATCCCTATTAATGCAACCTGAAAAACATCTTATTTCTTCTCGACACCTGAAAAGATGGTAATAACATCATCACATTACGATACCAAGTCTAGATACTTGCTCATGTGTCCACGTCGGATAAAAATCATCATTCACTTGCAATAAGAAGAATGGATCCACATGTCCATGTCTAATATGATTTTTTATTATTTACTGCAAATCCATCGTAGTAGGTGTCAACAAAAACCGTGCTTTTGTGTAACACACGAGCATTTATCTAGTTAGGGCAAAAAAAAATAAGCGTCTAAATACAAAAGAACCGTGATTTAAACTGTTCCATTGGGTCAATTACCTCACAATACTACGGGGCCCAAGTAGCCAAAACCCTCCAAAAATTAAGCCCAACTCATTCCATAAATACATTCGTTCGATTTGCCAAACAGTTCTCTGCCGTTCATCGCGGCCGTCCATATACGATCGAACGGCCATACTATATCCATTCGAACCCCACGATCAGCTACGGTCACCCGCGCCGCCCCGCCGCACGGCACGGCAGCGGCCACGGCCAGCGACATGCCTCCTCCCCGCCTCGTCCTCCCTCCGCCCGCCGGCGACCCCGGCGGCGGACTGCGGCGCTCGTACCTCCGCCTCGTCACGCTCTCCTCCACGCTCCGCCACCTCGACCAGCTCCTCGCAGTCTCGCTCACCTCCGGCCACTACGTGCTCGACCCGGCCCCAGCCACCGCGCTGCTGCTCCGCTACGCCTCCCTCCGCGCGCCGCCCCGCCACCTTCTCCGCCTCTTCCGCGCCTTCCCCCACCACGACCGGTTCCTCCGCAACGCGCTGCTCCGCTCCCTCCCGTCCCTCCGCCTGCACCTCCTCTTCCCGTCGCCGGACTCATTCTCCTTCGCCTTCGCCGCCACATCGCTCTCCTCTTCCTGTTCCTCCCGTGGGAACGACGCTGCTGCCGCACGCACGCTTCACGGGCTCTCCGTGGCCGCGGGGTACGCGGCGGACACGTTCGTGGCGTCGGCTCTGGCCAAGCTCTACTTCAAGCTGTCCAGAGGGGATGACGCACGCAAGGTGTTCGACGCGGCGCCGTCGCCCGACACTATCTTGTGGAACACGCTGCTGGCTGGGTTGTCTGGCTCGGAGGCCCTGGAGGCGTTCGTGCGGATGGTGGAGGCTGGGAGAGTGCGACCTGACTCAACCACCCTTGCATCCAGCCTACGGGCAGCAGCAGAGGAGTCACATATGGCAATGGGGAGGTGCGTCCATGGATATGGAGTAAAGTGCGGGTTGGCAGAGCATGAGCATGTTGTGACTGGGTTCATGTCGCTCTATTCAAAGTGCGGGGACATGGACTCTGCACGGGGTCTCTTTGATAGGATGGAAGATCCAGATCTGGTTGCCTACAATGCTTTGATCTCAGGCTACTCAGTCAATGGCATGGTTGAATCATCAGTGGAGCTGTTCAAAGAGTTGGCGACCTCAGGCTGGAGGCCAAACTCAAGCACGTTGGTTGCGGTGATACCGGTGTACAGTCCGTTTGGGCATGAGCTGCTTGCTCGGTGCTTACATGCGTTTATTGCCAAGGCCAGGTTGGATGCAGATGCTCTGGTGTCGACAGCACTGACCACTTTGTACTGTAGATTAAACGATATGGAGTCCGCGAGGAGCATTTTTGATGCAATGCCAGAGAAGACCATGGAATCATGGAATGCAATGATATCCGGGTATGCCCAGAATGGCTTGACGGAGATGGCAGCTGCACTTTTCCAGCTAATGCAGGAGCTCAATGTGCAGCCGAACCCCACCACCATTTCAAGCACTCTTTCAGCCTGTGCACAGCTTGGAGCTTTGTCTCTGGGGAAGTGGGTTCACAGGATCATCTCCAAGGAGAAACTTGAGCTCAATGTCTATGTCATGACAGCGCTCATTGACATGTATGCGAAATGTGGAAGCATTGCTGAAGCTCGGAGCATTTTTGACAGAATGGATAACAAGAACGTGGTCTCCTGGAATGCGATGATATCTGGATATGGCCTCCATGGCCAAGGTGCTGAAGCTTTGAAGCTCTACAAGGGTATGCTGGATGCATGCATTCTTCCGACAAGCTCCACCTTCCTGTCAGTCCTCTACGCATGCAGCCATGGAGGATTGGTTGACGAAGGGCATAAAGTTTTCCGTGTAATGACTAATGAGTACAGGATCAGCCCAGGTATCGAGCATTGCACATGTATGGTGGACCTCCTTGGCCGGGCAGGCAAGTTGAATGAAGCTTTGGATCTCATCTCTGAATTCCCTCAAAGTGCCATTGGACCTGGCGTGTGGGGGGCGCTGCTTAGCGCTTGCACGGTCCATAAGAATAGTGACCTAGCAAAATTGGCTTCCCAGAGGTTGTTCGAACTAGACTCAGAGAATGCAGGCTACTACGTGCTTCTATCTAATCTGTACACATCCAAGAAGCATTACTCTGAAGCAGCTGTGGTGAGGCAAGAGGCCAAGAACAGGAAGCTGGTGAAAACACCAGGGTGTACTCTCATTGAGATAGGCGACAAGCCTCATGTCTTCATGGCTAGTGACCGTTTTCACCCACAGTCAGAGGCCATCTACTCATACTTAGAGAAGTTAACCGCAAAGATGATCGAAGCTGGGTACCAACCTGTGACAGAGGCTGCATTGTACGATGTTGAGGAGGAAGAGAAGGAGCACATGGTGAAGGTGCATAGCGAGAAGTTGGCCATCGCCTTTGGGCTCCTCAGTACAGAGCCGGGGACAGAGATCAGGATCATCAAGAACCTTAGGGTGTGCCTGGACTGCCATAACGCTACCAAGTTCATGTCCAAAGTGACACAGAGGTTGATTGTAGTTAGGGATGCATCGAGGTTTCACCATTTCAGAGATGGGGTTTGCTCCTGTGGTGATTACTGGTGATTCACAACAGATAACTTAGATTCTTTATTTTTTTTTTTTAAAACTAATTGTCCATGAAGCACATCTCATTGTGCTCAAGGGTTGAATCTTAAGAACAGGGCGTCATTTCCATTTAGCTGCCGGGAGCTGCCAGAACATACTGATAACCAACAGTCAATTTCAGACTTCCTCTGCAGGGACAGTTTTTAGTAATTCAAGCTACAATTTCACTGGATCATAGAAAGTTATACCGACCTATGGTCGAAATGTTGATGCCGCCAACAAAGACATCGTGCTGAAGCAATAAGACACAGCATATTGTAGATTGAATCAATTGTCAATTGGCCAAAGATGTCGAGTACAGAACGATACATAGTTTTGCCAAACAAGATAACGGAAGGAGCTGTAGTGCTGTACAGACTACCTAGAATCACTAGAAGCTAAGGCAAATTTATCAGTTGTTTGCTTTGATGCCAAGGCATTATCACATCAATTTTTTAACGTTAATGGAGGGGTAAAGTACAATATCCCAGCATTGTTTGTATACTTTGTATTCGGTTATGAACAACATCCTAGCATTTTTAACCAATGTTTTAAAGACGGTAAGGCGAGGCGAGGCGAGCGACCCCCCTTCCAGTCGCCTAGGCGACGCCATACAGACAATTTAATATATAATACCAATAAAAATTTAGATGCCAATCCAACCTTAATATAGCCAATTATAAGCATAATATGTAGTGCTATTAGAGTTCTAGGGCACCACATAAAGTAGCAAGTAGCAAATATGAAATGTTTCATCTCTTAGTAGCCATAAACTAGTCTCTAATGGCATATATAACTTAATTAGTAGTGCTGCTAGTGCAACACATACTTAATTAGTAGTGCTGTATTAGCTTACAAAAGAGGAAATCTTTAATCTCTAATCTCTCAAGTCTCAGTAGCCATCATCAAACTCTCCAGCAACGTTGGCTGCCTCATTGTCTTCTCCAATTTCATTGGCATCATTTGGATCATCCTCACAATCTGTCACATCTGCATCATCAAATGGATCTGGGTTTTCTTCATTGTCTGAACCCAACTCAGCTTCATCCACCATAGGTGTAGAATTTCTTGCACGCCTGTGGGTTGCTCTTGGAAAGTTCCGGCCTTGGAGTGATTGTGATGCTCCAACAACTTCATCAACAAGGTTTCAAGTAAGGTCACACTCACACCCACGAGCACCTTGAGGGGGTACATGCAATGAGTCAACCCACTCATTGTTCCAATCAAAGTCCTCAATAACCAAAGGATCAAAGTTTTTTCCCTTGTTCTGGCGTAACTTTTGAAACCTAAATTTCATCTTCCGGTTGTAGGAAACAAAGACAATAGAATTCAGCCTCTTATGCAACAATCGGTTCCTTCTCTTTGTGTGGATCTACAAAACCAGAAACACAATTGCAACCAAAAAATGAATAAACTGCTTGCTGAAATATTGGTAAGGGAAGCAAGCAAATGAGGAAATACTCACAAATTCAAATTTGCTCCAATTTCGCTCACAGCCAGATGATGAAGCACAAAGACTAACCACACGTCTTGCAAACCTTTGTAGCTCAATAGCACGGCCACCAAAGGAACGCCACCAATCAAGTAGAGCAAACAAATGAAATAATATGTTAGGAGCTAGGACCAAAAATGCTAGCTGGAATCAAATTGATGTGATGCACACTTGCTGAAATTAAAATGGAAATGAAACACTTATGAGGACTCATTGACTCAAGGTTTTGAATGGCCATCTTATTTGAAAATGCATCTCCTCTAAGATATTCATAATCCATGGCTTGAGCATTGATCTTGCTTCTAGTTTCCTCATCCTCCACTATTCTTAAAAGCACATCAAGAAAGCAACCTCTTAGCTGTCCAACAGTTGCATCATCATCCTTTTTTAGGAGAGGATGTAGCTTCCCTGGGTTCAAGTACAGTGCAGCCCCATACAATGGATGATCCATTTGTTTCTCCCAACATCGCTCAATTATTCCCATAATCTTCTTGAGCAAAGATTTCTTGGATTGGATAGCAAAGCTTTGATTGATCCTCTCCTTTGCATGGTGAAGGGACCGTGACGCCTAAGAGGGGGGGGGGGTGAATTAGGCAACTTAAAATTCTAACTCTAAACTATGACCTTTTTTTCTAACCCTAGTAAAACCTATGCAATTGATAAGCTATCTAGATGTGTGACTATAGTTTTGCTAGTGTGTTGCTATCTCTACCACAAACGTAGTAAAGTAATCAATGTAAATGCAGAAGCTAAAGAGCAAGGTAGAGATATGCAAACTCCCGTCGATGACTCCGGTATTTTTACCGAGATATCGAGAAGCGCACAAGCTTCCCCCTAGTCCTCGTTGGAGCCCCTCGTAAGGAATCCCTCGCAAGGGCCAAGCTCCCGGTCGGGTGACTCCGTGAATAGCCTCGGGCCTTCCCCACGCGCAAGTGGGTCTCCGATGTGCCTCTCGGCAAGCCTCTCCTGGATGCTCCCCGCCGTCTTCACTATCAAGCTTCCGGCCGAAACGCCGCGGGCCTTGTTCCCTCCGGTACACGGTGGCGGCCATACCACAAACGCAGTTGGTGTGATCTCGCAAGACTTCAAGCCCCTCCGATGTACAACACTTGTGCTCGCAAGCACGGGGTGGCAAGAGGTATACAAACCTCACTAAACACTAGGCATACACCTAGAACAAGCGCATAAGCGGTGGTCTAATCAACCTAAGCACTTCACAAAGCACTTATACTAATCATCTAATAAAACACTAAGCACTATGCATGTGGAGATCACTAAAATGGTGTATCAACACCCTTGGTATGTTTCCTCAGCTCCACACACTCAAATGGCCGGTTGGGGGTTGTATTTATAAGCCCCACTGAGAAAGTAGCCGTTGGGGTCGAATTCCCGCGAAACTGCTACTGACCGGACGCTGAATCGTCCTGATCGGACGCGTCCGGTCGTCCCGACCGTTGAGCCAGCAATATACTGATCGGACGCTGGCCAGCGTCCGGTCGCCTGCCACCGGACGCGTCTGGTCGCAGAAATGCCGCTCTGGAACCTTATTGTAATCGATCGGACGCTGCTGTTCTGCGTCCGGTCGGTTGCCGCCAGCGTCCGGTCAGGGATTCGGTCGCCTGTCTGCCAAGCCACTTGCCCAGCGTCTGGTCGCAGCGTCCGATTGCTTGTCCAGCGTCCGGTCCTGCATTCGGTCACCATAGTGAGCTCATTTCTTTGCGATCTTGCGTACGGCTTGGTTCCAATCTTCATGCTTGGACTCTGCTTGATCTCTTGGGTCTTCTCTTGTGCTCCTAAGGTCTTGCTTGAGGTGTTGATCATCGGATCATCACGTCGCCTTCGTCCAAGTCACGTCTTGCACCCTATTGAACTACAAAACAAACACTTGCAAATTTATTAGTCCAATTTGGTTGTGTTGGTCATCAAACACCAAAATCCAAAGTAAATGGGCCAAGGGTCCATTTTCCTTACACATGGTTGTCGACAGAATATGCTCGGCAGTCCACCGAGGGGTATCCCGCGATGGTAGATTTATCGGTGGGGATGCGCGTAATCAGGAACCAGATGGTGACACAAAGCGCAGAGACAGCGATTTAGACAGGTTTGGGCCGTCTGATCGACGTAATACCCTACGTCCTGTGTCTTTGGTGTATTGTATTGAATACATGATGTCGAGTAGAGGACCCCTGCCTCTCCTTATATACTCTGGAGGGGCAGGGTTACAAGTAAATTATCCTATTTGGTACTATACAATGTCTTGCGGTGCACGCTGAGTAGCGCCGTGCACGCCTTGATCTTGTGGGCCGGGCCACCTCCGATGGTGTGGCCCATGTCTTGGGGGCCATACCCCCACAATGGTTCATTAGAGCTTGAACCTCCGGCATTGCTGGCTTCTCATCTCCATCAACCACCCTAAGCACAATAAGGAATGGGGCTGAAGCTCTAAGGCAATCTTCCACTGAATTCCAAAACTGCGTAGAGAGCACAATGTCATGCACATCTAGACTGGCCTTAGTTTTTGCCAATTTGTTCCCAGTCCATGCTTCGCTAACCATTAAAGACTTCAAAGCATCCTTGTGCTTGTACAAGCTCTTCAAAGTAAAAAAAGCCGTTGCAAAACGTGTGGCTGCTGGCCTCACAAGGTCAGCCCCACCTGTTTTCTCCCTCATGGCCAATGTTTTTGAGGCGCCGCGGCGAGGCGCGGCGCCCGACCCCCTTCACAACGCCTAGGCGTTTATGGCGGACGCCTAGGCGACGCCATACACACGTTGTAAGGCGCCGTAAGCTAGAGTTTTATATAGTAAGTGCAGCACATACATACCTGGTTTGTTCCCAATTCTGGAGCCCAGGTTCCTTTCTTCCCTTTCCAAAAGCTCTTCTCCCATGTAGCATCCATCCCCCTTGAAGCAAACTACATGACAATTCCAAAATTCAGCAATCTATGACATGAAGAAATGTAAATAAACATGTTACATTGTTACCAGCTGCTGAGAATTAAATAAGAAACAATACACAAGAGGCAATACAACAAATTAGCAAGCATTAGTGGCTTAGTGCATTAGTTCATGCATGAGCATGACAAATGACATCATAGTTTGTCTCTAATAGTCCACAAACTTAGAGACTGAAAGTCTGAAGTACTGGACTCTAAAGCATTCTAATTACTAGTCAACTACACCAAAGCCATACAACATGAGTGCAGGACAAGGGTGTAGGACACAAAAGGGCTGAGTGCAAATCTCTGTTTCAGCACTCAAAATCCATCATCAAACTCATCAAGATCAGCAGCGTCGTCTTGATCAGTAGCAGGAACATTGCCAGCTTCTTCACACTCGCTCACTTCTGCATCATCATGTGGGTCTTCAACTTCGTCTTCCTCTTCGCCATCTTCAGCAGCAGCAGCAGCAGGAACATTTCTGGAGCGTCTATAATACTGAACAGGAGCAGCAGCTCTCCTAGGAAGGTTACGACCCTGCAGCGCTTGTGATGCACCGATGGCTTCATCAACATGCTGCCATGTGAGGTCATCAACAGCATCAGACCCTCGAGCACCCGGAACAGGCACATGCAATGAATCAGCCCATTCATTGTCCCAATCGAACTCCTCAATGACCAAGGGGTCATATTTCTTGCCTGCCTTCTCACGCCTAAGCTGAAACCTTGTTCTCATCTTCCGATTGTATGAAACAAAGACAATATCATTCAATCTCTTGTGCAGCAGCCTATTCCTTTTCTTTGTATGCATCTACAAAAAAATCAGATGGGAAGCAAAACAAAAAATCAGATTGTATGCATCTAAATATAAACTGTTAGTCACAACTCACAAGGATACTCACATGACTGAAGGTACTCCAACATCTCTCACATCCTGAGGATGAAGCACAAAGACTAACTATACGCTTAGCAAGTCTTTGTAGTTCAATGGCTCGGCCACCATAAGAACGCCACCAATCAACTGGATGAAAAGGACAACACATATTAGGTGTTTGGAATGCAATTAAGTTGCTGAAATTTACAAGCTGAGATAAACAGCACTTACGAGGATTCATTTTGTCATAGCTTTCCTTTGCCATTTTGTTTGAGAAGGCTTCTCCACGTTGCTCTTCATACTCAATGGCCTGCCTATTGATCTTCATTTGTGTTTCCACATCTGGTATCATTCTTCCAAGCACTTCAATAAAACAACCTCTTAGCTGCCCAACAGTGACATCATCATTAGCTTTTATCAGAGGAAAAATTTTTCCGGGTTCAAATATAGTGCAGCCCCATACAATGGATGGTCCATTTGTTTCACCCAACGCCTCTCAATAATTTCCATGATCTTCTTGAGTAGGCCATCCTTGGTTGGTATATTGAAGCTTTGCTTTATCCTCTCTTTTGCATGATTCATTAGAGCCCATACCTCTGGCATTGCAGGCTTCTCATCACCATCAACAGCCCTCAAAACAATTAAGAGTGGGGCTGAAGCTCTTAGGCAATCTTCTACTGAGTTCCAAAACTCAGTAGATAGCACAATGTCTTGCACTTGTTGACCTGCTGCAGTTGTACACAAGTTGTTCCCAGTCCATGCTTCACTAACAAACAAGCTCTTCAAGGCATCCTTGTTCTTGTACAAACTCTTCAATGTCAGAAATGATGTGGCAAATCGAGTCTTTGCTGTCCTAACAAGATCAGTCCCACCTGTTTGAGCCCTCATTGCACTAAGAAGCCTTCCATGCCTATAAATGAAGTTGGTGACACGCTTAGCACGTGCAATAGGTTTCTTGAATGCCTTCAAGTTCCCAGTTTCTTCCAATATCAGATCCAAGCAATGTGCAGCACAAGGACTCCAAAACAGTGTGGGAATCCTATCCATCAAGATCTTACCAGCAGCCTTATAGTTAGCGCCATTGTCGGTCACAACTTGAACAACATTGTCCCTTCCAATGTCCTCAATCTTCTCCTATAACAAATCAGCTAGCATTGTTGCACTATGAACTTCACTTAATGCATCAACTGACTCCAGAAAGTACGTTCCCTCAGGGCTGTTCACAAGAAAATTAATCAGGTGGCGCCCTCTCATATCAGTCCATCCATCTGACATTAGTGTACAACCATATTGCTTCCAGGCCTGCTCATGGTCCTTCCTCATGTCACTTGTCACCTTAACACATTCTTGGAGCAAAGGGTCACCAAGCTGCTGGTTAGTTGGAGGCTTGTACCCTGAACCATATTGGGCTGTTGCCTCACAAGCAATTTCAAATTGCCTTGATTTTGCTGCATTAAAGGCTACACCACACTCCATGAACCACAGTGCCCATTGCATATCCACATATTGCTTCTCCTCCTTAGTCTTTGTGCTGGACTCAATGGTGGGCTGAAAGTCCTTTGCACGCCTTTGATCTACTATCTGTTCAGGTGTTCTTCTAAGCATACCAACAACTGACTTTGTTGCATTGGTCTTTGGTGTCTTCGGTGTAGAATTGACACTGCTAGCTGTTGAAGCCTTGAATTGGAAGATAGCATGCCTTTTCTTAGTGGCTGTCCCAGAACTTGGTTTTTTTGCAGCCACTTTTGGTGTGGCA
This sequence comes from Miscanthus floridulus, assembly GCF_019320115.1. Classification (NCBI taxonomy): domain Eukaryota; kingdom Viridiplantae; phylum Streptophyta; class Magnoliopsida; order Poales; family Poaceae; genus Miscanthus; species Miscanthus floridulus. The sequence continues at coordinate 30,090,681 of NC_089597.1, read as the reverse complement.
TTTGCTGCTGCTGCTGCTTGTACATCTGCAGCTGCTACCTCCACAATTTCATCTTCTGGTTCCCCATCCTCCTCAATACCATCCAAGTACAAAGGCCTTCTTCTCTTCTTTTGCAAGTAAGCTTCCATCTCTTTCCTGATTTCAGTGCTAACTTTTGGACAAAGGATAATATCTCCATATCCACCAGCCAAATGTTGCTTGAACCTCTTTATGCCTCCTGAACCCTCATGTCCACACAGGATACATGTCACCCAGTCTCTCCTAGCAGGGTCCTGCCAGTAGCCATATTTCCAGCCTGGATCATTGGACTTTGCTTTCCTTGCTGGATCAGTCTTGGGATCATACTCAGGTACTTCAACTGTGCTTGCCATGTTGCTGGATGCTACATAAAAGAAAGCAAGAGCCTTATGTAGTGCAGCATTCAGTTTTCACACTGTCATTCAGTTTGCACACATGGAAGCAACATGGAAGCAGCCATTTTCAGACTGGTCACAGCTTGCACACTGAATGTTTCAGGCTATCAGTTCAGTAGTTCAAAGCAAAAAAATTCAAGATAGAGAGCTGTTTCAGGCTATCAGTTCAGTAGTTCAAAGCAACATGGAAGCAAAAAATTAAAACCATGATAATCAAGATAGAGAGCTGTTTCAGGCTAAGCAAAAGCAGTCACAACAAAAATTCATCAACATTGGACTATAAATCACCCTTCTAGTAGTTCAAAGCATCAGTTATACCAGGCGGAGGCAGAGCAGGTTCAGAGCAGAGCAGACAGCAGACAGCTATAACAATATCATTGCAGGTTCAGAGCAGAGCACGAGGAGGCAGAGCAGGTTCAGACTTCAGAGCAGACAGCAGAGGAGCACGAGTGGAGGCGGGGGAGAAGCAGAGCAGACAACAGACAAGCAGAGCAGACAAGCAGGGAGCAGAGTGGAGGCGGGGGACATACCAGGCGGAAGAGCCCGACGGAGGAGCAGTCAAGCGGAGATGCAGGGGCGGACGGCCAGGTGGAAGGGCCCGACAGGCTCCACGGCAGGGGCGGACGGCCAAGCGGAGAAGCAGCTGCCGACTGCGGACGGCCGGCGGACTGGAGACTGCGGACGGCCGGCGGACTGGAGACTGCGGACGGGGCAGACGGAGGCAGAGTCGACGGAGGTGCGGACGGAGGCAGAGGCAGTGGCAAGCAGCGACGTGCGATGCACGGCTGCCTCCGCAGCAGGGACGGACGGCCGGTGGACTGGAGCAGAGGAGCAGCCAAGCGGAGCTCGAGGTAAGCCCACCGCCTTCTCTCTTCCTCTCCCCTCGCCCGCACTCGCGGCGCGCGGTCGATTTCCCGCGCGTAGGTCCTATCTGGGCGGCCGCGTGCTCGATTTCCCGCGTCTGTTGCTTTTCGCGCGGGCGCGCGGACGATTTCCTGCAGGGCCGCGGTCTTTTGGCGCCCTTCCCCCACGAGTAGGCATACGGCGTCCGCGGCGCGGCTGTTGGCGTCCGCCCGACGCCTTTCTACACCTGGGCGACGCCTAATACGATTAGGCGGACGCCATACCATTGCAGGTTGTGGCGCCCCCGACGCCCAGCACCTCTGCCACGCCTTGTCGCCTAGGCGACGCCTAGGCGACGCTTAGGCGACGCCTCAAAAACATTGCTCATGGCACTAAGGATCCTCCCATGCCTATAGATGAAAGTTGTCACACGCCTTGCAAGTGTAATAGGTTTCTTGAATTCTGACAAGTTCCCTATATCTTCTAACATGAGATCCAAGCAATGCGCAGCACATGGACTCCAAAATATTGTAGGAATCCTATCCATGAGAATCTTGACTGCAGCCTTGAAGTTAGCACCATTATCTGTGACAACTTGAACAACCTTGTCCTTCCCAATCTCCTCAACCTTCTTCTCTAGCAAACCAGCAAGCATGTATGCATCATGTACTTCACTTGATGCATCAATGGACTCCAAGAAGTAAGCCCCCTCTGGGCTGTTTACAAGGAAGTTAATTAAGTGGCGTCCCCTCCTATCAGACCATCCATTAGACATGAGTGTGCAGCCATAATGTTTCCATGCTCTCTCATGCTCCTCTCTCATGGTACTTGTTGACTTCACTGCTTCTTGAAGTAATGGACCCCCAAGTTGATATGGTGTTGGAGGCTTGTACCCTGAACCATATTGTGCTGTGGCCTCAACTGCAATATGAAATTTCCTTGCTACTGCTGCATTAAAAGGTATGCCACATTCATAGAAGAGCAAGGCCCATTGTGTATTCACATAATGCTTCTCTTCCTTGGTTTTTGTACTGGACACAATTGTGGGCTGATAAGACCCTGAAAGTCTCTCATCTACTATCTCTTCTGGTGTTTTTCGAAGCATCTCAACTACAGATTTGTTTGCCTTTCCCTCTAGTTTAGGTCCCGTTTGTTTCGGCTCCTGCTTCCACCGGCAACAGACTGTTCATGGAGCCGTTTCTCTCTCCCCTACACTGTAGCTACACTGTTCACTAAAGTCATTTTCTCTCTCCTACTGTTTGTCTCACTGTTCACGGAGCACTGTTCACAGAGCCGGCGGAGCTCGTTTCTCTGGCTCCGGCTACAGTGCATGAACAGGACAGAGCCGGAGCACGCAGGAGCGCTGCCAAAGAGGACCTTAGTCTTGTTGCCAACAACCATGAATTGTAAGGATGCTTGCCTCTTTTTTGCTGCTGTCCCTGAACTAGGCTGTACCGCAGCAACAGCCTCATTTGCAGGAGCCTCATTTGCTGCCACCTCCACCACCTCATCATCTAGAACCAATGGTCTTTTCCTCTTGTTTGCATCAAAGTAAGCTGCCATCTCCCTCCTAACTTCAGTGCTCACACTTGAACATAGTTTTGCATCTCCATAATCTCCTGCTAAATGTTGCTTCAACCTTTTAATCCCTCCACGAACTGAGCCGCCACATAAGGTGCATGCCACCTCATCTTTGTTTTGTAGGTTCGTCCAATAGCCAAACCTCCACGCTGGATCTTTTGACCTTTGCGGCTTCCGGGCTGGATCATTCTTGGGATCATATCCGCTGACGATTGATGGTGGACTTGACATGGTTCCTACTGCATAATTTTTATAAACCAAATGAGTTCAGAGTTTAGACTTCAGAAAATGGCAAAGTGTAGGAATCAGTAAACTACCAATTTAATTATGTACTAGCAGTCTAGCACAGAGCACAAACAGAGCAGCTGCAGCTAAAACAGAGCACAGAGCAAGAGCACCCTCCAGCCTAATAAACAAATCAAATTAGCATAAAAAGCAGCGCAATTAGCATATAAAACAGAGCAACAACAACTAATGTACTGCTCCATTTAGCATCTATAAATCAAAGCACAAGTAGACGAAGCAAACAACTGTACCCATGTGCTATCTGCTCTGAGCAGGGGACAGCCGCATGCAAGCTTTGGCCTTCTAAAAGCAAACAAAGCAGGGGACAGCAGCACATGCCACATGCAAGCTTTGGACCTTTTTAAGAGAAAAAGCAAACAAAGCAGAGGACAGTAGCACATGCCACATGCAAGCTTTGGACCTTTTTAAGAGAAACAGAGAGAGAGAGAGAGAGAGGAGGTGAGGGATACCTGGTCCAGTGGAGGGGTGGCCTGAAGGCTGAGCGGAGCTGGGCACCGGTGAAGCCAACCTGGGTCCGTAGAAGAAGCTGGTCGTCTTGGCCCTCCTGGTTTGTGCGGACGGACGCACGGGTCCGCACAGAGGAAGTGGAAGACGGGCAAGCGGACGCGCGCGGGAGGACTCGCGGCTCTGAGCGGACTTCCTAGCGGATGCGCACGAGAGGACGAGCGGGACCTGGGCGCCAGTGGGGAAGAAACTCCAGCAGGGTCTGCCTCTCCCTCTCTCTTCTCAATCCCCAATCTCTCACAATCCCTCACTATTCCCGCGCAATTTCCTCTACGCGCGCGCGCAGGAAACGACGGAAGGCGGGAGAAGTCCCGCGCGGGAGCGATTTCCCGCCCTAGGTCCCTTCCCTTTCCCGCGCGCGGCTGCACACGAGTATGGCGACTGCCTCAGGCCGGTTGGCGACGCCCCAGACGCCTAACGCGAAAGGAGGACGCCTTAGACGCCGAGGCGGACGCCATATGGCTCCTGGCTAGGCGACCCCCGACGCCCAGACATTTTCGTCGCCTGGCGCCTTTAAAACATTGTTTTTAACTTTATCAGACCAAATCAAGCTATACAACATGAGTACTAATCTTTGATAACATTATGAACAAAAAGATTAAGTAATTTGGGTCACGAAGAATCAAGAGACAAGTGATAAACATGCTTCGTCAAATGTCCAAGTAAGAAAAAGAAATAACTTCAAACTACTTTGGGTGTTGTTCCTACCTAATTACAGAATGCCAGTGTCTGGCTGCGAGCTCAACCTAGATGGCGTTCAGGGTGTGACTGGGACATTCCAGTATCCTCTGTAGGTCACTGAAGGTTCTTAGCAAGGACACATGAGCATAGCCTCACGCATAGAACATCGGTAGCCTTGTGAATTGCGATTATGGCCAGCTCAAGATAAACAAGTCTAGCACAGTCTAATTCACCACAACTTCACCATAAACAATGTTGCAAAATGAAGACTGAAATGCTGTGCCAATTGGAAGCACTTAGAATAGCCTATCTGTTTGCTGCACCTCCTCAAGAATCATGCTAAGAACGAACAATCTGATTGCTGCAACTGGATATAAAACTCCAGAGATAGTGTTACTACTTCTATCTTAATCTCGCTCGGCCTCCTTGGCTGCTTTCACTTTCTACTACCATAACAAATCGGCACATAAAAAATTCTACACAACCTGTTTCCACTGCCATACTGTATGGCCCATACGATGTGAAAAGGAGAAACTTTCTGTTCTGTCCAGTCATCCATTTTCACGACCAACGGAGCTGCACCCAGGTAACTTGACTAGTCCTTTTTCCTGCATCCATCTCCGGATAGCTAGAGATTTGTCCCACATTCCATTCGAGGTATACAGGTTTGATATCAGCACATATAAATCTGGTCTTTCAGGATGAAGCACCATCATCCTCTTGATAGCTTCTTCTCCAAACTGTAACCTTGAATGGAGCTCGCATCCATGGAGAAAAGCTCCCCAGACACTAGTGTCTGCTTGCATTGGCATATTATCTATACACTCCAATGCCTCCTCTAGATTTCCTGCACGGGCTAGCACATCGACCATACAAGCATAATGTTTCATGGAAGGTATGATGTTGAAATGTTGTGCCATGCTATCAAAATACCTCTTCGCTGCAGTAACCATCCCAGTATGGCTGCAAGTGGATAAGATGCTTGTGAATGCTACATCATTTGGGTGGACACCATCTTTCAGCATTTCACCGAAAAGATCAATGGAACCTGCAGAATCGCCTTGCATTCCATAACCACCAATCATAGCACACCAAGTCACAGAATTACGGTCATTCATCTCATTGAACACCCTACGAGCAGATGGGAGATCGCCACACTTGTTGTACATATTCAGCAGAGCAGTGCTGACATAAATATTGGACAGAAATGCATGTTTAACAGCATAACCATGGAAGGATTTACCAATAAGTAGATCACCCAGACAAACAGAAGCTGATAGGGCATTCACCACAGAGATGGCGTCAGGTGAAGGGCCCTTCAGACTCATTTGTTTGAAGAGCATCAAAGCATCATTGCACATGTTATTCTCAGCATAACCTGATAACATTGAATTCCACGCAACAACATCCTTGTTTGAAATTCTTCCAAATATGCAATTGGCCTCTGACACAGCTTGACACTTCACGTACATGTCAACTAACGCATTCACCACCACAGTGTACTCAACCAGACCTAACTTAACAGCTATCCCATGAATACACCTTCCTAGAGACAAGTCACGTAATTGAGCAGAAGCTGAAAGAACGGTTGCTGTGGTAACTGAATTTGGAACAATGTTTGCAAACTTCTGGTCAAGAAACAGCCGTAATGCATCAAGAGGGTTCCCGTTCTGTGTGTACCCCACAATCATCGTCGTCCAAAGAACAAGGTCAATGTAGCTGAGCTCATCAAACACAGACTGAGCATCCTCTAGCTCCCCACACTTGACATACATATCCAGCAAGGCTGCACTGATAAATGAGTTAGACATTAAGCCTCGTTTGATCACTGATCCATGCATCCACCTCCCTTGGTGCAGACCAATGAGTGCAGAACAAGCAGTGATAACGGTTGCTATGGTGTACTCACTGGGAGGCACATTGTCCTGCCTCATCTTGTTGAACAGAAGGAGTCCATCTACAGCAAAACCATTCTGGACGCACCCGCTGAGCATTGAGGTCCACGACACCACATTTCGTCCGGGAATTCTCTCGAACACCTTCCGGGCGCACTCCAAGTCCCCGGCTTTTGCGTACATGTCAACCAAGCTGTTCAACACGAAGCCGTCCGCGCCGCCGGCTTTGACGCCGTCGCAGTGCAGCCTCCTACCGTACCCGTACTCCGCGGACCTGATGCAGGCCTTGAGCGCGAGCGACAGCACGAAGTCGTCCTGCGCCTCGGGGCAGGGGCGCCGCCGCCGCATGTCCTGGTGCAGCGCGACAGCTTCTGTGTGGCGCTCCGTTTGAACTAGACACCGGAGCATGACCCCGTAGGTGTACGCGTCCGGGCGTGGGGTGCCGTCGAACACCATCCGCGCGGAGGCGAGGTCGCCCAGTGCCGCATAGCAGCTGAGCAGCTTGGTCCTTGCGCGGAGGCTGCCAAGGAGGAGGCCCTGCGGGTGTGTGAGGAGGAGCGCGTGGAGGACGCGGAGGGAGGAAAGGGTGCCGCATGAGGGGAGAAGACGTAGGAGATCGCCGGCGGAGAGTAGACGCGCCAGGTCTTCGACGCAGAGCGCGCGTCGGCGTGGGCGGTTGGCTGTGGCAGAGACAAACAGTGCGTGGGTTGGGTATATGCATAATTGGGTTGCCTTCTCTGCATTTTGGCCGTTTTGGCCCCATCGGTTTAGCAGATAGCCGTGTGGGATTCTCTCAGGCTGTCCAAACGCGCAGAGAATTGAGATGTTTTTTTTTTCAATATATATTTATTTTATTAATTATTAATATAACAAAAAAATATCTCTATAAATATTACCTCCATTCTAAATTATAAATCATTTACCAGTGTAATAAATAGCTTGTTAGGGACATTTAGCGGTAGAGTTCTCCTCTTGCCAAGACTTGGTTATAGCGGGCTAAAACAACTAAATTGAACTAGAATACAAATAGTGACTTTATTACTATCTAAAACAGCTATAGCCCTGTAGCGGTACCATACCCGAGTTATTACCTTGGTTTTTACCATATATTTAGACAACGTAAATCTAGATATATAGCAAAAGTTATTCTATATCTATACCTAATAATAAAGAGGTAAAATTATTTTTTTGGTCCATATATATTTTTGTCCATCTCCCTCTGATTACCAAACAATGGAGAGCTCTTTCCGTCCGAACTTATATATATAACACATGCTTATACATATTGAAGTAATCTGAATATGAATCCTAATCCAAATAGATTCCTTTATAAGTAGTGAATAGGAATCCTAATCGAGATAGAAAATAATTTCTCTATTTCTCTTCTCTTCTGCCTTTATTTTCTTTCCCGTTTTTTTCCAAAAACGCTCAGACTTTCCTGTTTTTTTTTTTTTGCCTTAGAGATAGTCCGTCACGAACGCAAGGGCATCAGGCTTTCCCTGTTTCCATATATTTTGTTGATTTATATTTTTTAGTTCCGGATAGAGTCTTTTCCTGTTTTGATGTATTTTTATATTTCTGTTTTTTTCAAGTTACGTCTTTCTTTTTTCAGTTCCGTTTAGAGTCTTTTTCTTATTTCGATGTCTTTTTTTTTATCCGTTTCTTCCTGTTCCGGTTAGAGTCCATCAGCCATGAAATTTATTCCGTTTAGAGTTCTTTTTCTGTTTTGATGTCTTTTTTATTTCTGTTTTTTCCAAGTCCGATTAGAGTCCATTGGCGATGATCTTTTTTTTTTAAATATTAAAGAGCCAGAACTTCGGCCATCAAATTTTTTTGTTCGGCCTACCGCTTTAATCCTCCGCTCCATTCCGCAGTCGTGATGATATACCAAGGGCCTCATCTCCAACGTGGACTCCCATATACGAATCCAATAGGACAAATCGAATACTATACAACTACTCAATAAATTGAATACAAATTAGGTTAAATTGGATACCAATTAAACCATATACACAAGGCACCATATCGGCGCAGGCGAGGCGGCGCGAAAAGATTTGAGGTCGGAACGAGAACGATGATGGCACGAGGTGCGAAGACGACGGCGAGGTCAAGCAACGGTGACGCGACCTGACGAGACGACGTCGTGACTCGTAAGCGAGACTGAGGTGAGGATGAGTGACGACGACAATGCAGGGTGGGCGGGGAGACAGCAACGCGGATGAGGCTGCCGAGTTGTTGGGGCATGCGGCCGCCTGGCCGTCGGGGCACCGTCGCATGGAACTGCTAGGGCGTGGTCGTGTCGGGGCTCCGTGGCCGCCGGGGTGCTGTGACCATTAGCCCGTCAAGGCTCCGTGGACGCCTTGGCAGGGCTTTAGGCGGACGAAGTTGGAGGCCCTGGGTGCGAGTGGATGAGGCCTTGAGACTCCTAGCTAGCGGATAATGAGGATAAGAAAGAAGAGAAAAAATGAAAGAAAAGAAAAGAAAAGAAAAGGTATTATGTGCATTTTATAGTTTTTGCCTAGCATAAGGAGCTTTTTACCAAATATTTCACCAAAACAGCTTCCTTCATCTTCATCACTGTAGCTGCTTGTGGAGTTGAAGTAAAAGAAGCTGCTTCACTGGTGATGTTCCTCATTAATTAATTGTGTGTTATTGCTCTAGATCGGCTTTTTAACAAAGGTTGTAGGATGAAATGTTTATACCCTAAGTAAATTCACTGGTACCTAGTATTCTCAATTGCATTTGTTGATTCTTTGATGTTTATAGTAGGAAGTAGAAGTGAAAATGTGCGCTCCTAATCCTTCGTGCACTATGTCGCAGATGTAATTGATTACTTAAGTAGAATAAAATATATTGACTCAAAAATATTTTTGTATTTTTAGCATAATGTCGAGTGCAATAAAACTATAATGATATAAATAAAAAATTATAGCTTTAAAGATAAAATAACACATACATGTTAAGACTTTGGATATCTCTATACCTTTTCTCCCGTTGCAATATGTTAAGGTTTTGGATAACTCTATACCTTTTCTCCCATTGCAACGTACGGGCATTTTTGCTAGTACATAGAAAAGATAAAATGGCTAACAATTTGGTATAGGGGGAGTAGCATTTATTATTCGGCCATGACGGGAGAAACCATCAGCCTGTTCGCTTGTTGGTTTCAGCCAGCCCAAACCAGCCAGCCAACAGTATTTTTCTCTCACAATAAACCAGCACCAGCCAGCCCAAACCAGCCCAGAAACCAACCAGCGAACAGGCCGCATTTTTCCTTGCTTTATCAGCTTTCACTTCATTTTTGGAAGAGAATACTCTCTCCATCCACAAAAGAATGCAATTCTCATTTTTGGAGGAGTCAACAAGTTTGAACTTTGATTAAGTTATATAAAAGTACGAACATTCATGATACAAAATAAATATTATTAGATTAATTATGAAATATATTTTTAAAGTAAATTTTATTGAAGATATAAATATTAATACTATTCATTATAAATTTGGTCAAACTTAAACTACTTTGACTGACACAAACTCCATAGTTGCATTCTTTTGTGGATGGAGGGAGTAAAAAATTACTTCATGCTACATTGCAAAAGATTCTCTAGAAGTTTAGCCGTTTTGAGGGGAAAAACTTCCCGGTCTTAATAAGATAGGTTGCTATCATAGAGAATTTGTTTTCTTATTTATCCTTTGTTTTAATTCCTTTCCGAAGACCAATTGAGATGAATAACGCCGTATTTGAGCACCGATCGTCGTCGGTACATGGATCGTAGCTGCCAAACTTTTTGGTCTGTAGCCTGAGCTAGTATATATTTCAGGTTGTGACGTCAAGCTAGCTACTAATAATCAACACAAATGTAATTATCGATCTGTTAACTCTGACCTAAACCACAGAAAACGACGATTAATTAAATTTACTCTGCATGGTGCGCCGGTGTTCCCGTTCCTATCCATCTGCTACCGTCACAACAAGTACAGTGGTGTTAGACAGATAAGATGATGAGAGCATGCATCATAGAAGAAGCATTGCTTTGCACTGTGGTAATTGTATGACGTACGTGCTTCTCTGCGTTTTGGCCTGCCCGTCTGTTTTGGAGCTTTTGTAAAGAAGCAGTGCAGCAGCATCTTTTGCACGTACGAAAAGGATGAGCAGACAAATTAGTATATAAATCAGACGCAGGATCAAGAGAAGAGAGTTCAGTTCACTTGGCCCGTTAGGAGATCACATCAAATCTCTGTATTGCCAGCCTGCATGCAACAACTCAAACCTCTTGCAGTGTGCGCCAATTGATCCACCTGCTATACGCACCCCTGATGATATGGTTGCTGTTGCTATCTACTTTGATAACGGATCCCTATCTACTCAGAGTATAGATGCTGTTGAAAATGGAGGAAATCGTCTCCTGTTCTTTGTCCCATATCGATGGATCTTTGTGATCGGAATGTCTCTCCCATACAGACAAGAAGCTAAGTACACATTTCATTTCTCAGTTTACCGGACCTAGCTAGATGCATGTATATGGTACACTAGGATAGTGAGCATGCCTGCTCTGCTTTCGGTGCTATGCTTATTTTGCGCATTTTTGTGCTAGTCCCCACTATTTGTACGGCTAAAATTTAACTAGTTCCAGCAGAGTGCCAGGTGCCTGCAGCCTGTGGATGCTGGGAAGCTCCAGCCGGGTTCAGACGACCGAAACGTAGTTAGTTAGCTTACTTATGATGATATCGCACCCGGCTGGCCCCATCAAATCAGAAAACAAAACTATCTGAGTACGTATGCATGAGTAGTTCCAGCGCTAACAGCACGCCGAACTGTGCTTATTAGACATTGCTTGTATGGATCGAGAAAAAGGATATATGGTGTACTATTTGGATTGTTCTTAACTTCTTATAGGGTCGGATCGGTTGCTTCGAGCTCGGTCATCCAGGATGAAGGCACCATCCATGCTCTTCCTAGACCGGCTGACACCGTTCACCCTCCTGTGATTGCACTTGAGCCTTGCATTCTGGATGAGTTCCTTCTCGTTTGGTTGCCAGCATATAGCATTTAATATTATGAAGTTGTGCCCTAGCTCTGTTTGGTTTGCCGCACGGCAATAGGTCTGGACACCAAGATATGGTTTTGGTAAGGTTACCACCACTTCTCAGGAAAACAAGCAAGACAGAGGATTTATTTGCCTCAGTTCAATTTGTCTTTTCATTGACAATGACCTTGGAGCATCTAATGACATATTTGAACCATACAAAAGTCATGGCATATAATAGTCAACAATATTAGGGTCACAGTACCTCACAAGGTCATTGTCATTACAAGTTTGCACGACACATTTTGTGCATCACATGCAGTTGTAGCAACGAGCAAGAACGAACCACAGGAGCACCAGCAAGAAAACAGACTGCACCATAGCCACAACAAATAACACCAGTGGTGGAGGCTTCACAAAAACTTCGTCATCTTCACAACCCATGAACTCCAAGTAGGATGCTTCTGCCTCTTCTTTAGTAGGAAAGCTCTTGTAGCTGTTGTTTTTAAAACTAGTTACCCGCGCATTACATCTAGCCCAGGTTGCGTATACCCCAGGCTGCTTGCCGCGGTACACAACATACCAAGCCATGTGCCCCTTAAAAAAACACAAAAAACCAAGTATAAGATGTTGATAAGATGAGGGTTAGTTCAATCGATTTGCCTTAGATTTAATTGCCTTTTTATTTGACCTTAAACTTGGAGCTTAAGAAACATAGATAGCAACAAACCTCAAACAGATAGTACAAACCTAAGATTATGACAGGCATGGAACCATGAGAGACGTCCAGCCCAGCCATCAGATCATCACAACCGCCCAACTGTTGCTTGGGCATGGATGTCTCTCATGGTTTGATGACAGCCATGAGAACCATAAGTCGAAGATAGAAGAAACAATGCTCCAGTACCTCACAAGTCTAAGGTCATCAGTTTATATAATCCATTACTCAAACTGGCACTGTTATCATCATAGGCATGAAAAGAATCTCACAATTGTATCAGCCTTAGTGAAGCTAGAAATTAGAAACATACCATGAGTGCGACATTGAAGATCTACGGTTTGGATGGAACCAAATCGTTGATCCTCGATGCCTCACCGATGAGGTGCTTCAAAATGACAGTAAAGTAAAATGGTTGACATCATAGCCACATAAAAATAAAGGCCTCAGCTAACTGCAAACTAACTTGAGATCATATGCAAGCATTCCAGGTGGCAAATAAAAACACAAATTGGTGAGGCAAGTTCATGGCTGCCATGGAAGCGTGGGATACGTCCATCCTAGCCATCTGGTAGGCATGCCTACAAGAGTTGCTTGGGAATGAACGTATCGCACAGTTTGATAACAGACATGAGTAAACACAAGAAGACAATAAAGCAACAACATGAAGAATAAGCACAACTACCTTAGATTGCTATAGTTTGCATCATCGATCAAATAGGAACTCCAACATTAAGAATAACAAGAAGATTAACAGCATCTAAAATGTCTCAGCCCAACAAAGTAACAATCCATCACCAGGTGTTAATGTCTACACCACATAGATGAACACAACCTCACATCTATCACCATGTCTCCTATGCTATACAAAAATAGAATCAGCCTTGGTCAGGCTACACATGGTTCCTGCTAGCACCACAGGTGGTTAGTGCTACACCTCAAAAGAATTCCTACAACAGAAGATAGTTAGCATGGCTATATGCAAAAGTGGAGAGGCTACCACATATGCTTCTAAGTAAAGTAGGTTGTGCTCAAGTAGGTCCTGAACCACAAGATCCTATGAGCCTATGTCATTTGAACAAAGCACAATCCCTCTGCCTTGTTCTTTAGCAGGTAGACTAGGGCAAACATGAGTGCCTCTTGTGAGTACCCAGGGCAAGTCATGACATAGCCATAAAGGTCCTGATGCACCTCATTGTGCTGTGGAGCCTTGAGGGTATCTCTAATAGACTCTACAGCCTTAATCATGCCATTCATTAGGTTAATTTCCTCTTGTGCCAGCTTCCTTCTTTTCCCACCCCTTTCCTTCTCATCCACCCCTTTCCTTCTCATCAGATCCCTTAGAGCTATCAGTACCAGCTTCTTTGACCTTCCCAGATTGGGCTTCAGTCCTACCTAAATCATTATTCTCTTCAACAGTGTCTACATCACCTTGCCCTAGGTCAGTAGGTGTACCCAAAGATTCATTTGAACCCATTGCATATTTGCTAGTGGCCTGGCTACCACCAAAGATAGCTTCTATCTGAACATAGTTCTCAATAGGTGTGTTTAGGAACTTATCATCAGCAGGGTGATCCTAGGTAGTGAAAGACAATAAACTATTAGAAAGAGGTAAGCATATGTTAAGGAGTGCCTAGATTAACCAATGATTTTCTAACCTTAGTGTGGCCAATGAGGTGCTCATCATCTAGCACTATCATGTGGTGGTCCTCATCCCAAAGAGCACCACTCAGATCCTTTAGCCTAACAATTTTAACCCATCTTTGCCTCCACTTGTGCAGGTGATTGTAAATCTACTGGGTGGATACATTGTCCCCAACAAACTCAGAAAGCATGCTAGCAACTTGCCTAACATGTACCTCTTTGAACCCCTTGTCAGTTTTCACACCCTGCACAACTAGGTCATGGAACCTCCTTAGCATAAACCCAGACTAGACAGGAGTCCAGTGCATAGAACCGTTGGGATGAGGGGTTATAGGATTGTCATCCTCAACTACAACTACTAGTGGCTGATTAGCCCCAAGAAGGAGCTCACCCTCATTAATGTTGTTAATCTGATCACCCAACCCTGCCATTCCCTATCCACATAACCACCATATCAAGCATGAACAAAGCATAGGTGCATAATCAATTAACAGCGAACAAATTCATTTGGTACCAAACAAACAAACATAATCCAAACTTATTATAGGTACCATATAGTTTTCACATCATTGCACAGTGCCTTAGGTCTCATAAATAAATAAAGTGGACATCACATCTACTAATTAGAACACAAAGCACAAGTGGTTCAACAGAATTGACCCTAAACTCTAGAAGAGCCCCTATTTAGCCACATTTGAGCAGCCCATGCTTCCCTCTATTGTGCCCATGTCCCATTATCTGGGACATGATCTGGTTGTGAAGCATTCCCAGTGGTGTTTGGAGTCCAGGTTGATTCATCAGGGACATGTTCATCCTACCCATGTCTCAGGATCCAATTGTGTAGGATACAACAAGCCAAAACTAGCTTGACTTGTGTTTTGTATGGGTAAAATGGTTTGTTGTCTAGAATCCTGAACCTATTCTTCAAAGCACCAAAGGCTCTCTCCACTATTACTCTTAGTGAGGAGTGCCTTAGATTGAAGAGTTCTCTCTAGTTTGGAGGTCTGTTGGACCCATACTACCTCAAATGGCACCTTGTACCATGAAATGGTGGCAAGAAACCAAGCCTAACTGCATATCCAGCATCCACAAGATAGAATTTTCCTAGAAATGTGAACATAGGGACATGCTTTAGTAAGTATGTTATGGAAGTGTACTAAGAATAGCTCGGTGTGGTTTGGATTGTACCTAGTGGGACTCTAAGTCCATCATTTCTCTCAAGGGCATCCGACAATATAATGGCATCATGTGCAGAGCCTTCCCAACCGCTAGAACATAAGTGAACCTCAAATCAAAGTCCACTACTGCTAGTACATTATGTGTGATGGTGTGCTTCCTACCTCTAAAGGCAGCTTGCATGTTCTTAGGCACCCTAGCTAAGACATGTGTTCCATCAATTGCTCCTATGCAGTCCTAGATAGACAGAAGAAAGTAGATTGTGAAATAGATAAGTCAAAGATGGGTTAAATAGTGATGACCTTCAAGGCAATGAAGGGGACACCAGCCTTAAAATAGGGGTGCCACCTTCTGCTCCCAAGGATCCTAGGATGTGCATTGGTGCTAGGAGGGACAATCAATTCATTCCTCAACTCCCCTAATGCATACAACACCCTATGAAAAAACCTGTTGATTGTCTTAATTGACCTCCTAAATGTGAGGTCTACAACTCTGAACCTCTCATTATGGCCAACAACATGCAAGAACATTGGTACTTGTTCTTCAACAGTAGCGTGAATGCTGTCAGTTACCAGCTCTCGGGTGCAAAAAAGATCACACAATTGAAAGAAAGGTGCCCTCCTCATCCTAAGTAGATTAACACACAGTGGACATCATCTGACCCATAGATGTACCTAAGGTTGTTAATCCTCTGTTGGTCCCTCTTTACCATGGGACCATAGGTAACTGACCGGGTGTCGTGGGGTCAGAACCGCGGCAAGCATGTTGTTCGAGTCGGTGTTAGAGTACGGGTCTCCGGTGGCTCGGGTGGACTCAAGAACATAAGAATCACAGACAGGACGCAACGGTTTATCCTGGTTTGGGCCAATCGGTGCCCTACGTCCAACAGCTGATGATCCTTATACTCAAAAGCACCCAAACATCTTAGAACCCCTAGACCGTCATGCGGTGGGGTGACCTGATCTAATGAAGGATCAGGAGACAGGCAGGTACTTATAAAGAAAACAAAATGGACACAAGAGAAGGGGAAGATAACATAGCTGGTAACGCGGCAGTCGAGACCGTTCTATTAGCGCCTTGCCGATCCCTCACCCGATCCTCTTGCTCCGTCCATCCCGTTCTCGCCTCACTTAGGGGCTTTCTGCGGTAGTTTTCCTTCAGAAAGGTCAGCAGATGGTTAGCTCAGTCGATCCTCTGGTGCAGCCGAGCTATCGCTAGGGTGGCTCGGGATAAAGGAGACAATTATAGAGACAAGCGAAGTAAGAGGGTCGGGAGGACAAGACTTATCTTGGTTTTTGTTGTTGGAGAGGTAGGCCGACGAAGGAGATCGGTAGGTGGGCCATGGCTCGGGAGACGGTGCTTCTGGGTGGATGGCTTGGCATTGGCCTTCCCTCATGGGGAAAGGTCGAAACTCACCTTGATCGGGTCAACCCCTTCTGGGGGGCTGAGCATCTGGATGGAGGGGCCAGCTGAGCCACCACTGCCGCTAGTTACCTTGTTCACTGTAACACCCCTAGTGTTATGAGCTTGTTTAGTGCCAAGATTTAGGCATAAGAAATCACCGAAACGAGTTTCTCAGATTTTTTATTTAAAAAAACACTTGAAATGATACACAAATCTTATGTGGCTCACTTCTTTGTGTGTGTGAGAGAGAAAGTCAAATAAATATAGTGAGTTAGTTTACTTAAATGCATATATGTGTTAATGAAAAATCCTAACATGAAGAGAAGAATGAGTAGTTTTAAACATTGGCACATAAGCAATTTTTATAAACAAAAATCAAATATAACTTGTATGTAGTACTTGAATAAAGTTAGAGTATAAGTGCATTAGATGGAAATGCAATATTAATTTTTGGAGAATACAAACTATTAGTTAGTATTTTGGGAGTTTAAAAAAATCAAACTTGGAATTTAGAAGGGTCATTTTTGTTGCCAACAAGCACTTAAGCTTATGTTTAAAAGTTTCCTTCTTTGGCAAATTATATTGGACAAACTAATTAGGAAGTGCTTAGATATTATGTTTCTAAGAGTTAGTATATAGTATGGGCTAGGTCATGGTACAATTGTTAGTTGAATCCGGCAAGGTTTAGACCCTTTAAAAATTACGGCAAAAGCGCTAAAGGTTGTTAGTTCTAACCAAGCCTTTACTCTGTCCAAGTCGGAAAAGAATTGTAGACAATGATTAATCAATACATCCATGTTTTTGTATAGTTGGTTGCATCAAGACAAGCACTTGGGCATGGTGTAGGTTATAGTCATGTTGGTTGTCATGTGGACCTCATAAAAATTGCCCAAAACCCCTTAGAACGCGTGACAGATCATGTTTTGGGGCTCTGTTCGTGAACTGGCGCTGGCGCGATGAGCTTGTTTTAGCATGCTTCTGTCTCCCTCTCTAGTTGCTCTCGAGGCATGAGGTTTGCTTCGCTAGCTAGTGGGTAGTACCAGCCTCGGGTTAGCGTAATTAGTTGGACTTTAGTTGAGTTAATTGACAGCCTTTGTGATGTAGACTAGGCCTGATCTTCCAAAAGGTATGATAGTGTCGATTGGTGGAGACTCGATGTTCACGATCTAGGCTTCGAACCAAGACTGATTCGGACCCCGCAACTGTTACACCACTGCTCCATTGGTTATCAACCACGCGAACGCGATTGACCTCGCCGAGAAGGCTTTCCTACAAGCGAATCGAGAACACAAGCAAGAACGAGATAAACGCAATCTAAAATTGCAAATAAATTTGAGGCTTATGATAATGAGAAAGAGTTGAAGTCTTTATTCGAAAGGACTAATCGCCATAGGCGAACAAGATCAAGAACTAGGGCCCTGGTTCACAGCAAGCGGCCTTGGCGGCGACAATTGTGGCAAAACGATGTCTGTTTCACGAGGAAATCAAGAACTAAACAAAACCCAAACCCTAAGGAGAACGACAGCTGCTATTTATAGAGTCTTGGGTGTCACCCCCCTGGACGCGCCCCCTAATGGGCCCAAACACGATGCACGGTCCAACGGACCAAAAGACGGTGTCGCAGCACCCTGGCAGATTCTAGATGCTAACTTGTTTCGACGATTTCCATTGATTCCAAAGGTCTTTTGATGTGAAAGCACTTGGATTGGCTTCCTTATCAAATTAGCTTTCCAACCATATGTGGATCATCGAAAACGGAGTCCGAATGCGTCCTGGGTGACCAGTTTAAGGCAGACTGGTCCTGAAACCCAAGACAGACTCGAACTTGAGTTGCTTTGGGCCTCCACCTCGAGGACTCGAACCGAATTAGCCTCGGACCTCCTTCTTGACTTGGACACCCTTGCTGGCCTCCTACCCCTCCATACCATGTGCCAAACATGGTCATATGTATGGGTGTCATGTCCTCATCATCCTCCCCTTCTTGATGAAAAGCCGTCCTTGGCGTCGATTGTGCTTGAAACTGATCCTGCACAACACAAAGGAGAACGGGGTTTCAAAGACAAAGGGAACTTAAATAATTATGAGAAGGAACATGGCCATGTTTCCAAGTTTCTAGTGTGTCATCTCGCATAAAATTTTTAGCAAGCATGTAGACTCCTTGATCCGAATGCACACGATGTATGTCAACGCTATCCTGCAAAAGATTAGAACTAACCAAAGACAATACAGGAATAGATGGTCTAGCAGACATAGGTAACAACCAACAATGCTCCCCTTCTTAGAAGTAAACTTGTTTCTTTGAGGAACATGAGAAAATATTTGTATTATTATGGCTGCCCTCTAAACGATCATAATCTTGTACAACAAAAGGAGAATTCATATTACTATGAATGTATACTCAATGTATCATATATTGTCCTTTGTTGTTATGTTTGCCAATAACATGATATGTATGTTTAGAAAACCAAGGCAAATTAGCATATTTAAATAGGCTCTCCTCCAAGCAATCTAGGTTACACAAACATCAAATTCAATGTAACCCAAAGTATGTAAAGAAGACAACAATTTGAGCTCATCAGTTTTAGTAGCAATATGAATAACATGTTTATTTTTAGCACAAGTGGTTGGTTCCAAAACATGTAAAACTGAAGCATCATCAACCAAGTCATCTTTATCACAAGGATCATCAAGCAAATTATCATGAGACAAAGATAAATCAAGAGAGGGTTCTACTAACAATTGCTCTATGATAGCATGGTTTGTGGAAAAATTTAGTACATTAAAACAATTCTCACCTTCCGTGAGTGTAGCACCATGGGCATTACTTGTGTTCTCAGCAGGAGTAATAGGTGCATTGTGAAGTGATGGTTCTGAATTTGCATATGAGGTTGTGAGTTCCTCATTTTCTTCCATGTCATCCTCTCGCTTATGTACATTATCCTACAGTAGGTTAGTCATAGCAAGAGGAATAACAACAAACTCATCCTCTAAATGGTGCACCTCAGCATATGAAGTCAAAACAGGAGGTGGATTAACAAAGGTTTCTGGCATAAGAAGTTTCATATCATTTCAAGTTTGAGGTTTATCAGAAGGATCTAAAGACTCCCACCAAGATAAAGGAGAATGTCATAAAACACTAGCTGCATTTGTTACCTTCCTCCTTGGACACATAAAGCGAGTAGCAAATATGTTATCTATGATAATTTCCCACTCCATGTACTCATCAACACCTATACCATTATAAGTTAGTGGATACGAACAACCTGTCATTGCTAGAAGACATCAAAAGGTAACACAAAAGTATTATCCCTATCAACTACTTAGGTTGTGGACAAGGAAAAAACAAGGCACTCAACTCTCAAGCGTCTTACCATGATCTTAAAAGTGTTCTTACCAAAGCAACAGGCGGTGCAATCGGTCGGTGACTGTGATACCGTTGTAGCTTGAGTGTAATAGTTGCAAGGCGAACCTGTACTTGGTTAGAAGAAAATAGAGCTTGGACAGGCACAATATAGTAGCGAGGAATAGCAAAATTTGCAACTGAATGGCAAAGCTGAATAAGTATCCCAAGTACTTGTCTTAGTTGCTGGCTTGCTCACGTTCCAAGTACCAGATGTATCAAGTGATGTGAACAGCAAAAATATGATTAGGAACAAGGTAGAAATCAGCACACGCAAACACAGCTCCAATGGCGCTCTCTATGTGCTCCTCTAGATATTGTTCCACTTTTGCCCCTTTCTTTTTTTCTATTTTTTGGGCTGTCGTTGTTTTTTTGAGAAATTTTGACTTTTTATTTTTATTTTTTTGATATTTTTCTTCACTTAGGAGCACAAAAGAAGTAACCACATAAAATATGAGCTTAAACAAGTGAAAGATGTGGCCTGTGAAATTTCCAGAAGACGTGCTCGAAATCGACAAAAACCTTATGACAATGAAAAGAGGATCTTGTGACCACTTTTTGACCAAAATAAAAATCTCCAACCCTGATAAAGCAGGGGATGGACGGATCTAAAATTTTTTCTGATCAATTTTGATATATGGAACGTCGAAATCTGAGTTCGTATGCGAATACTAGACCAGTTTTAAGAACAGACTCCGAATTAGAGGACAAAACGGGAACAATGCGCGCAAAATTGGTCACGACAGCAATGATTTGATGGAAACAGTGAAGACAAGTGTAGGAAATTAGATGGCGTGGACTAGGGTTTGATGGATACAAAGGAAACTCAATAAGACTTGGAGATGTTCACTTATTATGATGAAAAAACAAAGGGGAAACACAAACTGGACTAAAAACGATCTAAAACCAGCAACCAGAACTTGACCTAGGGCACAAACTCAACAACGCGAAACAGAGACGAAATTGCACGGCACAATGAGGCTATAGGACAGGGAATATGTAATGATGTATTTTTTTGGCTTTTTGTGGACTATAGGTAATGCAAAAACAGTAATAATCTAAAGGGTAAAATAAAGTTATACCTAATGAGCAACAATGTCTCTGATACCATTTGATGTAGACTAGGCCTGATATTCCGAAAGGTATGATAGCATCGATTGGTGGAGACTCGACGTTCATGATCTAGGCTTTGAACCATGACTGATTCGGACCCCCGCAACCGTTACACTACTGCTCCGTTGGTTATCAACCACGTGAACGCGATTGACCTCGCCGAGAAGGCTTTCCTGCAAGTGAATCGAGAACACAAGCAAGAACAAGATAAACGCAATCTAAAATTGCAAATAAATATGAGGCTTATGATAATGAGAAAGAGTTCAAGTCTTTATTTGAATGGACTAATCGCCACAGGCGAACAAGATCAAGGACTGGGGCCCTGCTTCACAGCAAGCGGCCTTAGCGGCGACAGTTGCGGCAAAACGACGTCTGTTTCACGAGAAAATCAAGAACTAAATAAAACCCAAACCCTAAGGAGAGCGACAGATACTATTTATAGAGTCTTGGGTGTCACCCCCCTAGACACGCCCCCTAATGGGCCAAAACACGATACACAGTCCAACGGACCAAAAGACGGTGTTGCAGCACCCTGGCAGATTCTGGATGCTGACTTGTTTCAACGGTTCCTGTTGATTCCGAAGGTCTTTTGACATGAAACCACTTGTATTGGCTTTCTTATCAAATTAGCTTTCCAACCATATGTGGATCGTCAAAAACGGAGTCCGGATGCATCCTGGGTGATCCGTTTAAGGCAGACTGGTCCTGGAACCCGAGACAGACTCAAACTTGAGTTGCTTTGGGCCTCCACCTCGAGGACTCAAACCGAATTAGCCTCGGACCTCCTTCTTGACTTGGACACCCTTGCTGGCCTCCTACCCCTCCATACTATGTGCCAAACATGGTCATATGCATGGGTGTCATTTCCTCATCACTTTGGTTCACTTTAAAATTCGTGCACGTTACTGATAGCAGCCGCTTGGCCAGAGTTCATGATCACCGCATGCACGGCGTGGCTGGCGACGAGTTCAAGCATGGCCAAGCGGTTGCCACTCCATCGATGCGCGTGTGTTCGGTCATTGCCATGCGACATGCCTGGCTCTACCTGCCCATTCCCAGTGGGGCCACGGCCTTGCTCCTACCGCTGCCCGTTGTTTTATCGGGCTCAGGTAGCTGGCCATCATGCCGTACATCATGTCGGGTCCAGCCTATGGCCATCGTGGTCAGGACGACGTGGCGACCACCCCACCACTCATTCAACCTACTACGTCATTGACCCAGTCACACTAAAGATGGGACGCCTCCCTGCCTCGCTTTGATCAGCTAGCCAACGCCGGTGCACCGCTCGGGTTGGGCGCTCTGATTCAACCATGTTGCGCCAAGCCTCCTTGTCATGTTACCAATGCACAAGTACTCGCACTACCACCCCTAGTTAGAGCTACCCCATCTTAACTAGCTCGGCTTGCTCGAGTGCCCATGCGCTAGACCACCGCTCTCCTTTCCATTGGTGTTTTCCTGGGCACTTTAGCCCATAGTTCATGCCTGTAGCTTGGCTTGGGAGTTAGCTCGCTTTCTAAACCACATCAAGCCCTACGCCGTGCTAATTTGATGTTTTGCTCACCGCCGGCCATCTCACCTCTGAAATAGAGCATGGTTGGGGTAAGGCCCTACCCCTTGGTAGGGGTTCAATTAGTGGTTCCTTGGAGTTCGCTTTGGTCCTCTCGTACGGTTGCTCACCTTAGTTTGACCAGGAACGACGTGGGTGAGGTCCTGGCATGTCAGTGCCATGCTTGAAGCGCCGCTGCGGGGTGCATGTGCATGTGGCCGGACCTGCTCAGGTTGTCTCCGCTTCAACCGTCACCTCGGCTAGACTCGTGGTAATCTCCTATTGCTCCCACTCTTTTTGTTGTCCTCGTCATCGCTCTAGCTCATCAGGAAAAGCCTCACCACTGTGGTGGTTGGTCCACCGCCGTGTGCGGCACGATAGAAGTCATCGTTTAATGCCTAATCACCGCCTAGGGTTTCATCTTGGCTCCACAGCGCTTGTCGGCTCGCTTGTGGGGCTGGTGTTTTGCTCTGTTGATCGGTGTATGCACGCTACACTGGCCGGAGTCGCACTGTCGTGCGTAGGTCACCGGGGACCATCTCATGGTAAAGACAGGGTAGTTCAGGGGTCTTTCTGCAAAATGTGTCTCTGTCGCAACAGTGTGTATAGTGCCACGTAATAAATGGATAGATTGGGGACTCTTCTATAAAACCATCGGCGCGCACGCGGACTCCCCGCCTTGGGCTATAGCTGGGCTGGCCTGTTGCGCACGCCTGCATTCCGCGCAGGCCGTATTGGGCTATCGGGCCAGATTCGGTTATTGCCGGCCTTTTCAATTCTAAGACAATTCCTAATTTAGCTTCTAAGCAAACTTGTGAATTTAATATAAAATTTTGTAGGAATCCAAAAATTATGAAACCAATTTTGTTCAGCTTCTAAAATCGTGATCTACCTGCTAGTGTACTTGGTTCACGTGGTTCTAAAATATTTCATGGATGCTTTAAATGTTTTAACATGTTCTAAAATTATTAAAGTATGAACTTGCAGGAATTTTTGTGGCAAAATAATGATAGCGTTTGCTTTGAAATATTTTACAGTAGCTTCACAATATTATTATGTACTTTCTGTAATTTTTGCAGCTCTAGAATAATTAGTTTGCTAGAATACCTATTAAGCTGTTTACACCAGAATTTGGAAGGAGGATCTCAAGAACTCGAGAACTCCTAAAATCATGTCAGCAAGGAATCGATTGCGTACGGATCGGAACCAGCTGATTCGGATGCAGCACTAGAATCGGCTTTCTTCAAATAGCGCCAGCAGATAACGATAGAGGCTATGATTGGCACTGGGACGAGACATGCTAAACTCTGCAAAAAGGGAAAGATTAGAGTCTAAGTTATCTTAAATTAGGAATATTTTTATTTTATGCCAAAGGTTGTAACAAATCGTGCTTGAGTAGGATTCATGTTTAGACTTCAGGTATAAATACCAAACCCCGGCTAGTGTAAAACAACGATGAATCAAATACAAAGTCAATTACTTTTTTCGGCTCCGGCCACCCCTTAGGAGTAGGAGTAGAGTAGATCTCGGTGAGTTCTTCAGTGAGTACGGCTGCATCGATTCGGTCGACCTCACTGCTTGTCTATAAGTACCATCATGGTTTATACCTCTGTTCGTATGGCTGCATCGATCCGGTCGACCCCCACTGTGACTCTGGTATAGGCTAGTTATCGATTCTTGTCTAATTCAAGTATGGCCTATGTGATTCTGCCTCACACCCCACTGCTTGAATTAGATCAAGATCAAGTTATTAGCTCTACCTTAGTATGGCAATCTTTGGTAGATTCATTAAGTTACCGATATTGCTTATTGCTTTCATTGTTTATCTAATTACAGCAATATCACTCTGCCCGATTGAGATTGATCTGGATTGGCCTTATATCTTGTTTAACTCATCGTTTGCTAATCTAAAACTGATCTAATCTACATCTTAAGCAATGAGTTATATTTTTTATCGGCTGCTTTGCATCAATCTTAATCGTGCATAGCGTGTGGTTAAGGCATGTCCGATCTTGAGTAGATCTATTAGTTAATAAAAACCGTTCCATGGCCCATCATCCTGGCCTGTGGGATTCTGCCTCTCACCCCACTGTTGGCATCGTGGAGTGGGGATCGTTAGTTAGTAGACCTGTTCCTGAGAAGGCATGACCTTAACTGTGCGCTATGCCTGAATCGGCTGTTTAGCCGATATCGAATGCTTTCATGAATAGTTCACATTACGAGATCATTGAAGTAGAGATAAGTTGAAAGATGCGTTAGCCCCATGATCTTGTTATGGTATTATGGCTTGTATGATTCTACCTCATGCCCCACTGATATTAGTAATGAGTTAGGGTCGTCAAGTCTATTATTGTTTCTACAGCCTGCATGATTCTGCCTCATTTCCCACTGGTCATGGCGATAGATGAGATCTAACATGTTCATTAGATTTACCTTTATTAAATGGTTAAGAGGTGTTGAGTTGTTTCTTTAAATAAAAGGAGTTCCATTACTTGTAATCATTGGCTCAGTATAAACCAATCATTATTGATATCTTATTGCCATTGATTAGTATTTGCTTAAATAACATTTATCCTGAATGATAACCAATCTTTCTTATACAACCCCACGAGCTTTAATCAATTTATTCTTGTGAACATGCTGGGATCGGCTATTTAGTCGATTTGCTCTCATATCGGCTCTCAGAGCCACACATTCAGGACTATCTGGCAACACCGGCACATTCTGCCCTTAATTACTGATAAGCTTTCTCTCCTTGTCAATTGCAGGGTCAAATTGACTGGCACATCTTGAGAGGATTGCGTAGGATCGACCACCCTTGCGCTGAAGCCAGGCGGATCTGCTCCATCGAGCGGACCCTTCTGGCTTGCTGTGTGTGTCCTTGGCATAGAGGCAAAAATTTTGTGTCGGTACACGTTTCTGGCACACCTGGTGGGACCCCACAATCATCATGGCAGCTCACAACAATGACAACATCCTTATGGTACACTATGAAGACCTACCTGATAATGATAAGGATACGATTGGCAAGGCTACAGAAGAATTTCAGAAGAAGTGTTTGTTGTCCTACACCAAAACACATGATAGTACAATTATTCATAAATTTCCACTACTAAGAGTTCTACTACATGGGCAGACAGATACAGTCGAAGCTGAAGACAAGCGTTTCTTTACAGAAGCCATAGACAAATCTGTTCGTAATGCCATATCAAGCCGCAATGAAGCTTTTGTTGACGCATTTCACAACGCCATGAAAGAGGCAATCATGGGATTCCAGTTGGTCAGGTTGGATCAACTTGTTACAACATTCTAGATCCATCGACTCAAGGGACTAATTAAGTCAGTACCAGCCATCAAGAAGCAGTACCAGCTGGTAATGGTGTTGTCCAGACACTTCAAGGTTCATCTGAACAAACTCCATGTACTGCTACGAATCCTGGACCGTCAATACAGCATGTACAACAGTCGATGAGGCAAAGTTAGAACCAAATGATCAATTTTGGCACATCAGGCCATATACCGTCGTTGGCTCAAAAAATAGCACCATTAATTCAAAAGATCCGTAGAGATATAGATCCTTATGTCTATAATCAAAGACTTCAAGCAGCAAGCCAGCAAAGGACCCAACAAATTGAGATTCCACAAGGCTATCACTATGGCACGGATTATAACACCCTCCACATGATGCCAAATCTAGGATATCAAGGCACGCGAGATTTCAATCCACAGATGGGTCGGCAAATATCGAGAAATCCAAATCCACAAGCTGATGAGTTGCTGCTAAAGGTGACTGAGATGATGAAGAATCAGTTCGGTCTAAAGCCAAAAGGGCTGACCTTTTCATACAAACGTCCATATCTAGAATGGTATGATTTAGTCGCTCTTCCTACAAATTACAGGCTCCCAGAGTTCGCCAAGTTCACTGGTCAAGACAGTACAAGCACAATAGAACATGTTAGTCGGTATCTTACACAATTGGGTGAAGCATCAGTTGAGGATGCCCATTGGATTTGTTTTTTCTCCTTATCCCTATCAGGGCCAGCCTTCACTTGGTTCTTGTCACTACCAGTCAACTCCATTGCCAATTGGGTTGACCTAGAGAAGAAGTTTCATATATATTTTTACACTGGGACTAGAGAAAAGAAGATCACCGATCTGACGACCATGAGACAGAGGACTAATGAATCGGGCACTGAGTTTCTTTAGAGATTCTGAGAGACTAGGAATTTGTGCTTCTCATTGAGTTTGGCTGATGATCAGCTAGCTGTTTTAGCTGTCTAAGAAATGCTACCAATATGGAAGGAAAAGCTACTAGGACAAGAATTTGACAACTTAGGTCAATTGGCTTAATGAGTAGCAGCGCTCAACAGCCAATTCCAGAGTATGCGTAGAGACACTCAATTCCAGAAGAATACCACCATAGCTAAAGCTTATGATCCATACTCAGCAGATGATGGCTATGAAGATGAAGAAGAGGAGGTTGCTGCAGCTGAATGGAATTAGAGCAAGAAGACAGTAATGGTGCCAAATCCTTGGGGAAGAAGAGTCGAGGAGAGCTATGACGTTGATGTCACGAAATCGGACAAGCTCTTTGACTTTTTACTTGAAAAGGGCCAGATCAAATTGCTGGACAATCATGTTATGTTGCCCCCTGAATAGTTGAAGAATAAGAAGTTCTGCAAGTTCCATAATGCTACTTCTCATTCCACTAATGAGTGCAGAATTTTCTGACAGCATATACAGAGGGCTATTCAGCAAGGGAGGCTCAAGTTCGATACGCCTCGGAAGATGAAAGTTGATGATACTCCTTTCCTAAGAGATCAAAATATGGTTGATGTTAGGATATTCAAAGAAAAAACTAAGGTCCTAACATCGGCCAAATCAAGAAAAGATGGAACAGTCGATCCCAAGATGCAAATATCGGCTAATGAATACAGAGAGGTTAAAAAACGTCGTGATCAGTAGAAGAGCCGATACGAGCAGAGGGAAACATCAAAGGATGGAGCGACGAGGCCGCGAGTCACATCTCAGATCCTATTGAATAAGTGGCGGTGGTAGAAGGAAAAAGATCATCAGCAATGGTTAGAGGATCAAGAATACCAACGTCAACTAGAAGAAGAAATGTATGAAAGGAAGCAAGCTGAATCGCACTGGAATTGTCCTTTCTTCAGATACTGCTGGAACGAAGGTTTGAAATTGCCTGCTAGACATGACTGTCCGGAATGCAGTAATCAATATTAGGAGTTTAGGTAATCTCAAATCAACCGCCGGTCTATCCATGCCTAGAATGCATATCACCATAATAACATGGATTGGTGCTTAAAAAATAAAAGTATTCATGATCTGTTGGGAAAGAGAGTTGTTGACCAAGACTGGGCTGATCATGAAGAAGGAAACAACCAGAGGGAACATGTTTGGCAGGAAGGCCAATGGTGCCCTGGAGGTTTAACAAGAAGCCAGAAGAGAAGGGTGCAATGCCTAAGGAATAAGGAGATTTAACAGGCTCGGCCATCCGGTAAAACTTAAGTGTGGCGTACCAAGCAAATAGCTGATAAGAAACAACCATCGGCTAATATCTAAATGGCTTTTCTGTTGCTGTTAGAATTCAGAGCTACGGTAGATCAGGAAGTTTACTCAGACTTTGATGAATCAGAGTATGAAGAGATGGTTGCCAAGTTGATGGTTACACACCAAGCAATATTTGATAAGCCAATCAAACATCAGCACTTGAAGGCTTTATACATGAAAGGTCTTGTTGATGGGAAGCCGATGAACAAAATGTTAGTGGATGGAGGTGCTTCTGTTAATCTTATGCCTTACACTACTTTTCGTAAGCTTGGCAAGGGACCAGGAGATTTGCTTGAGATCGACATGATGCTTAGAGACTTTGGAGGGAATACATCTAAGACCCGAGGGACAATAAACGTCGAGTTAACAATCGGGAGTAAAACTCTGCTCACCACGTTCTTTGTCATCGATGGAAAAGGCTCATACAGTTTACTCCTCGGTCATGACTGGATTCACGCAAACTATTGTGTGCCATCAACCATGCATCAATGTTTGATTCAATGGCATGGGGATGATGTTGAGGTGGTTCGCACTGATGAGTCTGTGAGCATCGCAACAGCCGATCCAGTGTTTTGGGAATTAGGAGACTTCGAATGCCTTTCTAGCAAAACATGGGAAGGAGGCTTCATCAGGATTAATAATGAAGGCCAACAGCTAGTTCAAGCAATTAGCTCTGAAAGTTTGTTTTAATCAGTAATCGTGGCATCACGTCGGCCATTGAGTTAAGGGAAAATAAACATTGAGTCTTGGAAATGGGTTTAGGCCGACGTATGTGAATGTTGAATTAAAGTGTAAGTGCGATTCAGAGTTAATAGATTTCTTAAGAGAAGTTCCATTTTGCTTAATAGGATGCTTGACTCAGATTAATCGATCGTTTGATCTTTGGATTGAAAAATGCATGAAGAGATGTTATTCTGACATCTGAATTTGATAGCCGATTTGTTCTCGGCTCCAAAAGCCGGTACCAGGAGGGTATCACCTCTAGTTCAAAAATTAAAAATCTTCAAAGATAGTAAAAGCCGATACGATATGTATCACCTACGGAGCAAAAACAAAAAGCAAAAACAGTCATACGCATGGATGTCACACTGAAGCACAATCATAAAGGAACAGGAGTCTTCATTCATCAGCTTATCCTAAATACAAACTAGTCAAAGACCTTGTTCACCACATCCTGAGTGGGTGTGATGTCCACGATGGCCTCTGCCACTATGGTGAAATCTTCTATCAGATCTTCATGTCCCTTAGGGCCATCATCGATCGAGAAGCCAACCTCCATGGTGTGGAGATCATGCCCAGTTTGGACCTACACCGCAGCTAGCGCCACCAACGCACCGTGACAAACGCTGTAAAGGGCAATCTCCTAGACACGGACCGGGATGTCTTGGAGATGAGCATCAATAAGGGAACCCCTAGCATTGATGACGTCCGTGGTCGTGTTCGCCTCTAATTGAAGAGACTCTAGTTGCACCGTTTGGGCTAGCGATTGCAGAAGAATATCAAGACGAAAGCAATGGAAAATAGAATGGAAACATTCATGGGGCTCATTTTACCTGCTACTACAGCGTCAGACTCCACCAGCCGCGCTCGAACAGCGTTGGTCTCCTCCTCCGCCGCATTAAGAGCAGCCTGGAGGACTCCTAGATGAATCTCCAGTTGGCTGTTGTTCTGAATCACCTCGGAATAGCGGTCCTCGGCCACCCTCCATTCTCGGAAGAAGCGCCAGGCATCATCACCATCATACGAGTTGGAAGAACCCAACGATGAAGCTGACAGGAAAGATGCAGAGTCGGCTGGATTGTCAGTCCTGGGAAAAGGGTGAAGGTTGTCATTCATAATAAGCTTATAGGCAAGTTGGAACAAATCATCATCATGAACAAGGGTTGCCAATCTTACCTTATGCGTCGGAGACGCTGGTTCATCGGTATGTCTTCTGCCGGGATCTCCTCTGCCATGCGCTTACCTCGATTACCTTCACCAGCCATGAAGAATGATTGAATCTACAGAAAAGAGGAATGGAACCGCTGCAATGTTTTGGTAGATGAAAGAAAGCGAAGGAATAGTTGCAGATAAAGAGGCGTTTGAAGCCGAAGCCCTCGGTTGGTATTTGAAGACATGAAGTGAATAGGTGGATGCCTCGAGACACGGAAAAGGCAACTACAATTAATAGAAGGCGAAACGCCACTACACAAATATTGAAATACAGCACTATATAACTGAGGATAGGGGATCAGAGGGCTCTCTTGACAAAAGCCGTGTTTTCAGACCTAAGTGGGATTGAGATCGGGAGTCTGGAATCGGTTATTTTGCCAAAGAATTGGCTCTTTAGCCGAAGCAGAGGTGATCAGTCGACTGTAGTGATGCTTTAAACCTCCTACCTGTTCGAATGCCCCTTGGCCAAAGGGGTTTTGCGGTCAAACAAACTCCTCTGAACCTGTTTCACCTTCAGGACCTGATCTTCAAAAATGTAAAAGGGAGACAAGACTCTGGGGAAGGCTGAGAATAGGTTGTCCTTGATGACCAAGAGTAGAGGAGCTAATGTGACCGCCTTATGGACTTGTGCATAAATACAATGCAGTCTTTCTTTGGGAAGTTCAAACTGGATCAAGGCGTGCTACGTTGCAAAATGATTTGTCAAACCAAAGTCTACTAGAATTTTGTGATGGATGACTTTAAAGACTTGAGGTGCCTTCGGCTGCATGCTCTTGAAAAAATACTAAAACCAACAAACTGAGGATTGCAAGGTATTATGATTAAAAGGTCAAGATCAAGCAATTTTCTGAAGAAGACTTAGTGTGGAAAATAAAGTCACCGATCAAGTCAGGGAACAACAAGTTTGGTGGAAGGTTAGCCAACTGGGAAGAACCTTATCAGATCAAATGTTATGTGCCTAGCGATACTTGTAGATACTGAGAAGAGAAAGAAAATTTGGCAGAGCAATCAAATGGGAAATATTTGAAGGAATATTACCCTAGCATTTGGATTGATACTAAACAACCGATTTGCTTGGTCATCAGTTTTAGTAGCCGATACTGGAGGGGTATCGTTGCTAGCTAGAAAGTACGCCTGAAGGGGTGAAAGCCGGTACAATGCATATCGATTATGCCGACAAAGTGATGCATGTAATGTGGGGTATAAAACAAAGGAGAAATCACTCAAGATGAAGAAATTGTTTGCTAAATACCACCTATTACAAGTTATAGGCCGGAAGACACTTTGCCTACTATATCATCGGCCAGGGTGTTGAAGGCCATGGAGTCAGCGGCACTAAGGAAATCCTCAGTCAAACGCTCATGATCCCTAGGGTGCACCGCATCCAGAAAACCATGAGGAAGAAGCTGAAGATTGTGGCCAGAACGGGCCTATGCGGCAGCCAACGCCATGGCAGCACCATGACGGACGCCATGAAGAGCGACCTCCCTAACATGATTTGGGATGTCATACTGGCAAACTATTGGGACAGCACCTCTGGCGTTTACAAATCCTATTGCATACTCCACAGCTAGTTGAAGGCTCTCCAGTTGAGCGGACAAATCTGAAAAGTTCAAAAGGGAGATGATCAGAATCCTGAAGGTGAAGTTGAAAGGAAACAAAGGTTATGATATTTCACCCATGATTCTGGCCTCGACTTTGGCCAATTTATCATACACTGAATCAACCATGGGGGACGATTGGCATCGAGCCATGGTTAGGGTTGATTCTGTGAGAGAAAGACATTCGGCAAGACTCTGGCCGTGGCTGTCAATGGTGGCGAGCAGGTCAACATTGCCAATCCACCACCCTAGGTAGCAAGGAAGCCGGCGATAAGCTGTTGACAAGGAAGACCCTAGAGGCTGAATGGAGTCGGCCCTATGACTTGAGGCGGTGGGTGCATCACTGGCTGCACCCTATCAACGATGAAGGTGCTGGTGTGATGTTACAGATCTATCAAGAGCGCCCTTAGCAGACCTCTTGCTGATTTCCATGATCTCAAGCTTATAGAAAAATAGGGACTATATTAAGGATGCAAAGGGATTGAGACGAAGCAGATTGTTGCTTGGCCTTCAGCCGTGGCCCGTATATATAGCTCAGGAAGGCAAAATCAGTTTCACCGGAGATATGAAATTGAAGTCAGAGACGGAAACGGATCGACACAGTAGGAATTCAGGGGATAGATAATGGAAAGGTAATAGATTCGGACTTATCAGTCCCCAAGTTACGAAGCATCGTGGGACGGATACAAAGAATTTACATGGACCAAAGGTCAACCCACCAAGGCTTCTTTTGGATTGATGGAAGTCTGGATCCCCACAAGGCTGAGGATCATCATAAACCAAGTCACATCGGCCCATTAATAAGATTATGCTAAAGAAAAGGGAAGGCTGCCTGACTAGCAGATACCCATAGGTTTCTAGGTGACTGGGGAAACTGCTAGAAAGAAGCTTGCGGTTCTCCCAATAGGCATTTGATGGAACAAACAAGGGAAAAGTGTCCACATATTCTATCCCTTGTAAACACTAAAACAGCTCTACGAGCATGGTAAGAAGACGCAGGCGTGTCACAAGACTTCTTCTAGCTGCAGCAGCTGATCCTCTTGTTCGACAAGGTGCTAGAATGGGCGACACAATCACCCTATGCACAAGAATTCTTCTAACCGCTCAAGATATTTATCGCAAAGAGATAGGCCATGGAGGGTCTAGCGGGGTTAGGAGCACTCGAAAAGACAGATGGAAGAAAAACATGGCTGAAGTGTCGAGTTGCTCTCGCCAGGGTCAGACGAGCGTTTTATAGCCGGTCCGGGAAGGTGAATCCAAATGCCCGTGAAACAGTGGCGCTCTTGCAATGGTTTTGAGGTATGGGCTCGTGAATGGATGTAAGCGGCGATAAACGGTGGACCCCAGATCAAGGATGCAGACATGATAATTTTGGAATAAAATTACTTTTTATCCTAAAATTGGGGGACATATGTTTACACCAGAATTTGGAAGGAGGATCTCAAGAACTCAAGAACTCCCAAAATCATGTCAGCACGGAATCGATTGCGTGCAGATCGGAACCAGCTGATTCGGATGCAACACTAGAATCGACTTTCTTCAAATAGCGCCAACAGATAACGACAGAGGCTATGATTGGTGTTGGGATGAGACATGCTGGACTCTACAAAAAGGGAAAGATTAGAGTCCAAGTTATCTTAAATTAGGAATATTTTTATTTTATGCCAAAGGTTGTAACAAATCGTGCTTGAGTAGGATTCATGTTTAGACTCCGGGTATAAATACCAAACCTCGGCTAGTGTAAAACAACGATGAATCAAATACAAAGTTAATTACTTTTTTCGGCTCCAGCCACCCCTTAGGAGTAGGAGTAGAGTAGATCTCGGCGAGTTCTTCGGCGAGTACGGCTGCATCGATCTGGTCGACCTCCACTACTTGTCTATAAGTACCGTCATAGTTTATACCTCTGTTCGTATGGCTGCATCGATCTGGTACCCCCACTACGACTCTGGTATAGGCAAGTTATCGATTCTTGTCTAATTCAAGTATGGCCTGTGTGATTCTGCCTCACACCCCACTGCTTGAATTAGATCAAGATCAAGTTATTGGCTCTACTTTAGTATGGCAGTCTTTGGTAGATTCATTAAGTTACCGATATTGCTTATTGCTTTCATTGTTTATCTAATTACAGCAATATCACTCTGCCCGATTGAGATTGATCTGGACCGGCCTTATATCTTGTTTAACTCATCGTTTGCTAAAATAAAACTGATCTAATCAACATCTTAAGCGATGAGTTATGTTTTTATCGGCTGTTTTGCATTAATCTTAATCGTGCATAGCGTGCAGTTAAGGCATGTCCGATCTTGAGTAGATCTATTAGTTAATGAAAACCGTTCCATGGCCCATCATCACGGCCTATGGGATTCTGCCTCTCACCCCACTGTTGGCACCGTCTCACCCCACTGTTGGCACCGTGGAGTGGGGATCGTTAGTTAGTAGACCTATTCTTGAGAAGGCATGACCTTAACTGTGCGCTATGTCTGAATCGACTGTTTAGCCGATATCAAATGCTTTCATGAATAGTTCACATTACGAGATCATTGAAGTAGAGGTAAGTTGAAAGATGTGTTAGCCCCATGATCTTGTTATGGTATTATGGCCTGCATAATTCTGTCTCATGCCCCACTAGTCATGGTGATAGATGAGATCTAACATGTTCATTAGATTTGCCTTTATTAAATGGTTAAGAGGTGTTGGGTTGTTTCTTTAAATAAAAGGAGTTCGGTTACCTGTAATCACTAGCTCAGTATAAACCAATCATCATTGATATCTTATTGCCATTGATTAATATTTGCTTAAATAACATTTATCCTGAATGATAACCGGTCCTTCTTATACAACCCCTCGAGCTTTAATCAATTCATTCTTGTGAACATGCTAGGATCAGCGATTTAGTTGATTTCCTCTTATATCGGCTCTTAGAGCCGCACATTCAGGACTGTCTGGCAACACCAGCACGTTTCACCCTTAATTACTGATAAGCTTTCTCTCCTTGTCAATTACAGGGCCAAATTGACTAGCACGTCTCGAGAGGATTGCGTAGGATTGACCACCCTTGCGCTGAAGCTAGGCCGATCTGCTCCATCGAGCGGACCCTTTTGGCTTGCTACATGTGTCCTCGGCATGGAGGCAAAATTCTATGTCGACACAAGCCCTGGTTTGAAAATATATTAAATCAATAAAATGAATTAAGGATATATCTAGGGATTTTGTAGCTAAAATACCTATTGGGAAGTAATGCCTCGCCTGACAACATAGATACGTAGCTTAGTATGTTAGTCATTAGAGCTAGCCCGTTAGCTTGCGAGACGTAATCGTATTTTAGAGTTGCGGTTGCAGTTGATTATTTACGTACCTACGTTGCATCCACGTATTTCATGATAGGAGCGATGTTGGATCGTGGAGTCGTCTGGAGTAGCGAAAGCAGATGGTGACTTGATGATCATGCCACCATGATGAAAAGCTAACTTGGTTATATTCTACCCAGGCAAGCCCCGGTGCATAACCCCTATTATTCTGCACTTTATTTTATGCTTGTGCATTAAGTTTTAAGGAGTTGAATGAAACCCACTTGCATATATATATCCTTATCCTATGTGTCTTACTAGTATGACATGATCATGTAGATTGCTATGCTATAGGACTCCGGTAGAAGTTGAGTGATTGTCTATCACTCGCGAGAGATAGGAAATATATTATTGTTACTATCACATGGAATATATATGGATAATAATTGGAGACCGGGCGGGACCATACTTTGGATTTGGATTTGGACTTGGTTAGGTAACCGAGCGAGGCTCTAGTTGCATTTGTCCCACCTGTATCAATTAAGGACCGTCCATTGCAGTGGATTCTAGTTAGGTCACAGACTTATTATCCTGAGCACATACTTGCTTATGAGAGCAGGAAGGCTTGTTGCTCTCTTGTCGTGGGTTCCGGCTCTTTCTAGACAATCAAATACTTAGGGTTTTATTCCCCCTATTGTAGGTGACAGATGAATGCTAGGGCTGACACTTGTGTGTAGAAACCTCATGGTGGGCTCAGCGAGAATTACCTTACGATGCGGACAAAGATTTATTTATAACTTTCACCCAAAAATGTTTTACAAAGGAAAGAATTACAATCTGTTATTGTTACATTTATATAAATGCTGATCATGTTATCGTTTCAACTGTCATTATCTAAATTTTGGTTTCCACTGAAAACTCTGATAACATTGTATAATCCACTGTTATAATCAATTGGTGTAATACTCTGATGTTGCATTAAAAGAGATGTAAGAAATGGTTAAGCATGTTGTAAGCTTTATCCTCTCATTTATGATTCTATGGAGAAATGTGGATTTTTTAGTTCTCCCTCGGGGTGTGCTCGACAGAACTACCTGATGTAGCTCACCTTCGGGGTGCTTAGTGTCTAGTGGAAGACAAGCGCCTCCATAAGTGTGTTATTTCAGATGGTTCTACCGCATTCGCCTCGCCGATGCTCGGTCGATCGAGCACCGCTGCTGCCTTGGCTGCTTCCTCCATTGGCGCCCTTCCTACGTTGCGGCCAGAGGCATCAGGATCATAGGGGGTGATGAGTGTAGCGGCTTGGCGATGTAGTCTTGCTCATAGTAGTAGGCTTGCTCGAAGCTACCCTCGATGGTGATGACCCCTTCAAGCCGAACATCTTGAGCTTTAGGTAGGTGTAGGGATGGCCATGAACTTGGCGAAGCATGGTCAACCAAGGAGGGCATGGTAGACACCAGGGAAGTCAACCACCTCGAAGGTGAATGGCTCCTTATGAAATTTGTTCGGCTGGCTAAAGGTCACATTGAGCTAGATGTGTCCGAGGGGCATGGCTTCCTTCCTAGGCATGATCCTATAGAACGGCGCCCTGCTAGGGTGCAGGTTACTGCAAGAGATGCCCATCTTGTCGAGGGTGCTAGTGTAGAGTATGTTGATGCCACTGCCCTCGTCCATCAGCACCTTGTTGAGGCACGTGGTGCCCACAATCGGGCTGACCATGAGCGGGTAGCGCCCCATATGAGGGATGCTGTGGAGGTGGTCTTCCTGGTCGAAGGTGATGGCCATCTAGGACCATTAGAGCCACATTGGAGCGACGAGAGTGTGGACGGCGTTCACCTCTTGCTCGGTGATGCGGTGCTGCTGGCAGGATTCATAGGCCTAGGAGCCCCTGAAGATCATGAGGCAGCACTTGACCTCTAGAACTCATTGTCTTCCTCTTGGGAGCCTCCCGCCGGGTTGCCGACCTTTAAGGTAGGCTTCTGGGCCTTGCCTTGTTGGTCGAGGGTGCCACGGATGTAGCCCTTGATGGTGGCATAGTCTTTGAGGAGGTGCTTTGCTTGCCCGACGTGGAACAGGTAGGGGGCCTCGAGCGCCTTCTCGAAGTGTTCTAGGTGTTGTTATATTTAATGCACACAGATAAATCCACAAGCGCACAGATACTGCTATAGCTTTCACCTGGAGGTATTCCAAGTATCGTATCATAGGAAAACGTGTGAGGTTAACTATGGTCCAATTTCACCCGGAGTAACAACAAGACTTAAGAAAGTTGGGAGTGTCAAGGAGATCGCTAAGGTCATCTAGTTCTAATCTCGATAAGCTATGTCTTCTATTGTTCGACTAGGGATAATACTAAGGGAAACACCGACAAAGTATGTTTCCTATAGTAACTAAATCCTGCTAGTCCTACAAATGGGAGGTGGACTATAGAGGATTCAACGAGGCTATAAGAGTCACCCTCACAAGCTACCACCGATCTAGAATGTAGGGTACATCAACGAGTTACCCGAGTCTAAGCACCACGCTTACACTACGAATAATACTTTAACCTAAGGCCAATAGATTAAAGCACTCAAAAGAGACTCGCAAACTAGAAGAATAATATAAACATGTTACTTACTTAAATCAGAAGTGGATTACGAGAGAAATCTTAGATGCAAGGTTGACTTCCACCAAGGTACATGCCATAGAGAGAGCACCGATAGGCCGGCATCTCCTCCAAACTCTTCCCTCACTCTCCATCTCTCTATTTCTAAAGACTAGATCCTATGGTGGTCTAATCTTCTCTTGATAGCTAGCTCTGATCCTTATGAGGAGAATATAAATTAGGGTTTCAAGATCTCTACTGAGGGAGGGGGCAGGGGCTGGTATATATAGCCTTGAGGGTCCAACATGAGCCCTTAGATCAAACCGACTTAAGCAACATCTTAGATGCATCCTCAAAGGCTGTGTGGAACCAACATACGAAGTAGGCTAATAGGGGCCAGGTGGCCCCACCTATAGGCTAGGTGGACCCACATGGTAGTGGGTCGAGCCCCGCTTCGGTGATTTGCCTTCTGGACCCTTCTAGAGTCTTTCCATGTAGGTACCACAGTGGAATTTCGTAATTTCCTTCGATGATTAGGTCCTCCTTGGTGGTTTTCTGGATAAACCCTGCTGAAAACATAGATTCACCAAAACTAATGGAATTTATTATTTTAAACCCCTAAACCTTCATTGGTGATTATATTTATGCCCTTATCCATGTTTAATTGGTGGCTTATAATGGTTGTTAACTACCATCAACAACTCCCCCAAGCTTAACCTTTGCTAGTCCCTTAGCAAAACTAAACTTAGCAATGGATCAGGAGTTGCTACTATGCTTTCATGCCTCAAAAGTACATAGGTGTTCAATAAAAAATTCTCCTTTGGAGTAGAATAAACTGATCTGACTTTCAAACTTACCCGTATTACCTTCAATCATAGGGCTTCTTAGTCTTCACTTGGGTCTTGAGGAATTGAAAGACAGAACAATCAAGTCAACCACTATGTCTCAAGTTCTTTGTTCAACCATTATTCTAGAGTTTTTATAGGTTTTCAAAATAGAACTCAGAGATTCCATTGTATGACACTCTCAAGTCTCTCAATATATGTGGTATTTGTGGATCCTCACCAAGGCAATAAAGATATTATGCCTTTTTCTCTTCCTACCACTAAGGCTTTATGTAGAGTTCATAGGTAGGGAGAAAGCTAGGGCATACTTACAATACATATATTGAAAGTCAAACAACGGATCCAAAGAGAGTTAAGTCATACAATCAAATCAAGATGTGCATGTGTGTGGATATATGGTGGCTAACCTAATTCTACTATGCTCCTCGAAAACATATCTCTCTTTTTAAAACTTAGAAACATTTGCAAGAGAATAGGATCTATCTTATTCATCTTTTTTTTCAGGCGGGCATTTAAGTACCCATTGTTTTAAATATCTCGGACACTTTTGTATTCATTTTTTCTCATCACCATTTTTTTTCTTTTCTTTCTTTTTTATGAATAACTTTTGCATAGCCCCATGTCTCCTTTTTGCAATAAAACTTTGAGAGATAGCAACAAGAACTTTGGATCACTTATTTGGTGGATAAACCTATCAAGAATATTTTTGGTGTTTTCTCCTAGTGTAGGAGTAAAACATTTTTTGGTAGATCTAGATGGAAGGCATGTTCTTGCGTCTACCCCTAGTGTAGGAGTAGTGCATATTTGAGTGGTGTGTACGTGATCTTGATTTCAAGAGCATGATAAATCTCTCATAAGGGTCAATAAAGCTTGACAAAACTCAATGCAAAAGCAAGCAGCATATACATGGAAGTTTTCCTAGCCTAAATAACATGTATGGCTCTGGTGGGAATTCAAGCTTTGTCATACAGGAACTCATTATATAACATTTTTGTGTTTTTCAAAAAGTAAATCTCTAGAACTTTAGTGTCACTAGGAACAAGATAAACAGCAGCTCAGACCTTCTCATATCATATCCATCAATTACCTAGACTTAGATCAAGCATTCGCTACCCACGAGTTTTAAGTTTAGAGTAAATCTTTGTATCAAATCAGTCGTATCCAAAACTCGAGAGCATTTAAGGCTGAAAACTAGGAATTATAACAGAGCATCTATTCATCATTTCCATTCAAGAGATTATTCTGAGTTCTCTTTATTTTATTCAACTCTTAAAAATAGAAAACCAGACACATACTTTTTAAAATCACACCTTATTAATATATATAGCTAAGATAAATTTTTATTTTATTTTGCAAATATGAAGCAAACTTAAAAATAGTAGAAGCAAAAAGAGAAAGAAATACTTAGCTAGATACATGGAGGATGCTCCTCCCCAAGCTGGATGTTGTCGTGGTCTTTCTTATCCATCCAAAAGTTGTGTTCCTCGCATAGCGGGTGTAGCAGCGGTTCGGAAGAAAGTACATCAGATGGATGGCATTACTCTTGATCACCCTGCAAAATACTCCAATAAGAACACCAAAACTCATGGCATAAATTAAGATAAGGGGTTAGCGGTCAGCCATTCAGAGATTTGTTGTCTTTGGACGTTTAGACAAATTTCTTAATTGACCAAGTTCTAACTGGATGTCTTTTTAATATTTTTGGATTTTCTTATTTGTAGAAAGAAATGTGTATGTATGGTATTTTTATATTTTTATGCCACCACAGTAAATATTCCTACGAGCTTTTACACTCCATAGATTTATTCACATGGGGCTTTAAGCTTTAATGATGCAATGATGTAATGCAGTAATGAAAAACTTTTTATTATTTTTCTTTTCTAAATACAATGCTAATGTAGAAAAATAAATATGCTAAAAGTGAAAATAATTCATGCAATGCTAAAAGTAAATATGGTTAACTACTGATGTTACCTCATGGCCAGGGTTTGGATTTTTAAGTCCTCCGGACAGGACTCGGCTGGAGAAGAGTCCTTTACCTTTCGGGTGCATC
This sequence comes from Miscanthus floridulus, assembly GCF_019320115.1. NCBI lineage: Eukaryota > Viridiplantae > Streptophyta > Magnoliopsida > Poales > Poaceae > Miscanthus > Miscanthus floridulus. The sequence goes on along the minus strand of NC_089597.1, from coordinate 30,050,557 downwards.
ACCCGGTCTCAGCGATGGAGACCTAGATGGTTGCATATCTTGTGATGATGTCTTTGATGATGATATTACCTTCTTCCGTCAAACCCGTCTTGGTTTTGAGTTTTGATTTTTGGCTTAGCAGGTTCAGAACCTTCACTTGTAGAAATTGGGGAATCAATAACTCTCCCACACTCTGCTTGAAGTGTGTTCTGCTCATACAGACAAGGTAGAGATCAAGTGCATGGGCTTTGTTGGTGGGAAAACACCAACAGAACCAAAACTCCATTTATTCTTCTCTAGCCTTGGGAACACGTAACAAGATGAAGTTGATGTTATATGTTGTGTTCAATTATATCATAGGTGATAAGATCAAAAGATTAGGCATGAATGTAGCATTTATGTTCATTTGGCAGAAATGGTTGAATTGCTTAACCCATGGAAGGATTGTCTATCTCTTCATAATGTATCAATCTTTATATGATTTTGACTATCATCTTCCAGAGATAAGATGCGCAATGTTTTAGCTCATTTGGTTAAAACTATGAGATCAAGAAAGTGGTGCTAGGAACAAGCTTAAAGAACAAGACATGTTGAGCTAATCAGGTTTGATCAGGTAAATTGTAACTCAAACATATTTTTTTTCTTATTTATATGCCTACCAGAATCAAGGAAAAACTTTTTAAATAACGACCATTTATCTTAGGATGTTACCTTTGTCATTAGAGCGTGATGTCACCATATGACGAAGGGTAGATGACTCATGGTGGTCCTTCCCTTTGAAGTTTTCCTTGTTCGGCTAGTCTCGCAGCTTGAGCTATTCATGAGTTTCTTGTCTCCTAGATTGCACTCTTCCTTTCTCATCCTTTTGTCATGCCATCTTTCTTCTCTTCGATCTTTTGTTACCTTGTTAGACCTTTTGCCTCACTCATTGTTTTATGTAGTTCTTTCATCCATGATGAATGAGCTATGTCTTCTTTGTGCAATGTTATTAGGGTTCATCATGTGGCTTGCTTCATCTTCGATTTGAATTCATCTCGTGACTTACCCAAATTGAATTGAGAATTTCCTGTAGGGGTTAGTCCAGCAAAATATCCAATATCTACTAAAGCAATTTTTAGTTCAATAACCAAACTAGACTCCATATCTAATTTAATTAAGGAAGACATTTTAACCTAAGCACCTCGCTTAATTTAAAAAACCTTTGGAAGTATGTCGAGTACTTCCAAACCAAAACTTACTATGGCAAACAAAGGTAACATGAAAGCACTATAGAGATTTACTCAAATAGAGATGAAAGAGCATGATTATTATCTAGCAAATTGAGCATGGCTTAAAGGTAGAAACAACCAAGGTGGATTAGCTACATGGCATAAGATTTTTTAGAGAAGTTCACCCCCCACACTTGAATTTTTCAAGGCAAAAATCAAGTTTGGATGGATGTGATTAAATGTTGCATGGTATTTGGTTGGACATACCTTGAGTCATCATCGTTCATCCTTTTTGCTTTAGACCTGGAATGGTTAGTGACAATAATACCCGAAGGAATATTTTTACAATTATGTTTCTATGCTTATTTCACAAGGGCATCACAGCAAAAAGGGTAAAAGCTCATGTTATCTCCCAAAAGTGCTTGTTTTAGGACAGAAGCTTGTCCTTGGGAAACCTTTGAATTGCATTTCTAATTGGTGAAGTGGTTCCCCTCCAACACCAACCTTTGGGTATCTATCTCAAGATCCATGCCTACGAGATTTGTAATATTTATGATAAATATATGCATCTACAACCACCCTTTCAAAGTCTTTATGAATAGAAAGTATAAGGGGGTTGAGGATCTTGTGTGTGGCAACGTTGGAAAGGCCAATTGGTTCAGGAGATTTCTCATGTGAGCATGGATTTGATGAGGTGTTCATGAAATAACTTTCATGTCCTTTTCAATCTCCAAGGGTGTTTCTTTATGAATGTATATAGGTAAAAACATTGTCTCCGTCATTCCATGCCTATGACATTCATTGGACATTTTATTGTCTAGGATTTCCCTTGGATGGGTAACTCTCGGGTTGATCTTGTCTAAAACCTTGTCCATCCATTCAATGGCAATGACACATAAATTCTTAATATCCTCCAGCCATTGTTGTTGCTCTTCTTGGTCTTCCTTGTGGCCTTCATGATTCCTATGCTTTGGTCTTCCTTGTGGCCTTCATGATTCTCATCTTCTAGGGTCATCATGAGACTAAGGAGAAAAAGCATAAGAGGGATCATCGAGGTCAAGGATGGGTTGAAAGATGGGTGTAGATGAGACATCTAATGTGGGCATAGAAGGGGAGAAGATAGGATTGACTTCTAAATAGCTTGGCTCTCCTTCTATGGCATCACTAGACATGCCATCCTTGAATTCTTCCCAATGTCCCATATGGGAACAAGGACACTTCTTAAGAGATCCCTTCTTGAGAGGATTTGAATTATATTCATTCGAAAGTCTCTTATGAAGATGAGAATTTAATGTTCTCCCAAAATCAGCACCAAGAAGGTCATCCTTAATTTCAATAGGGATTTCTAATTCCTTCTTCTCTCAGGGGATTTTGGGATATTGATTGTTCGGGATTGACAACTAAATCATGGCATTGGAGTGGTTGTGATTTGGCTATCAAAACTTCCTCTATTTGTTCAGGCGGTGATTCATTCTCTTTCTCAAGGAGTTCATTATGAATGCTAGTGCAGGGAGTGATTCCACATTCTATTAAGCATAAACCTTGCTTCACTAGCAGACAAATGAAGAAAAGCTCCTCTAGAGGCTGTATCAAGGGATTCCCTAGAATCCTTGCTAAGACCCATGTAAAAATGTTGAAGAAGTACAGGGTCTTGAATGACAAGGTCTAGGCCAGTGAAGATGAGTTCATTAAAATGATCCCACGATGTACCCAGAGATTCTTCTTCTAGTTGTCGAAAATTTAGAATCTCTTTTCGAAGGCTAACCACTTTAGAGATGGGAAAGAAACATAAACAAAATTTAGAGCATACATTTCCTAATCTCCTTGCATACTTTCTACGGTTTGACTATACCAATGTTTAGCTCTTCCCATCAAAGAGAATGTAAACAACTTCCATCTTAAGGTCTTATCAGACATGCCAGCGATACGCAAGCATGCACAGGTCTGCTCAAACTCTCATAGGTGCGAGTATGGGTTTTCATTGCCATCTCCTGAGAAGGATTGATCCTGAATCAGTTTTATTAAACACGGGCGCAGCTCATAACCAGATGTTAGGATAGGCTTTATAGATTTAGGTGGCCCAAAGCTCGCGCTCGTGGGTTTAGTGTATTGATACATAGGAGTGGAATTCATAATGGAAAAGAAAAGAAAAGAATGAAGGAATAAAAAGATAAAAGAATATGATACAAGGTTAAGCTAGGTTCGAAGTTAACTCAGCAACCGTTTCCCCTGCAACGGTGCCAGAAAGCTTATTGGTATATTTAATGCACATAGATAAATCTACAAGCGCATGGATACCGCTGTAGCTTTCACTCGGAGGTGTTCCAAGTATTGTATCCATAGGGAAACATGTGAGGTTAACTAAGGTCCAACGTAACCTAGAGTAGCAACAAGGCTTAAGAAAGTCGGGAGTGTAGAGGAGATCGCTAAGGTCTTCTAGTTCTAATCTCAATAAGCTATGTCTTCTATTGTTCGACTAGGGATATTACTAAGGGAAATGCAGATAGAGTACGTTTCCTATAATAACTAAATCCTACTAGTCCTACAAATGGGAGGTGGACTATAGAGGATTTAACGAGGCTATAAGAGTCACCCTCATGAGCTACCACTGATCTAGAATGTAGGGTACATCCATGAGTTACCCAAGTCTAAGCACCACGCTTACACTACGAATAATACTTTAACCTAAGGCCAATAGATTAAAGCACTCAAAAGAGACTCACAAACTAGAAGAATAATATAAACATGTTACTTACTTAAATCAGAAGTGGATTACCAGAGAAATCTCAGATGCAAGGTTGACTTCCGCCAAGGTACATGCCATAGAGAGAGCACCGATAGGTCGGCATCTCCTCCAAACTCTTCCCTCACTCTCCATCTCTCTATTTCTAAAGACTATATCCTATGGAGGTCTAATCTTCTCTTGATAGCTAGCACTGATCCTCATGAGGAGAATATGAATTAGGGTTTAAGGATCTCTACTGAGGAAGGGGGGTAGGGGCTAGTATATATAGCCCTGAGGGTCCAACATGAGCCCTTGGATCAAATCGACTTAAGCAACAACTTAGATGCATCCTCAAAGGCGGTGTGGAATCGACATACGGAGCAGGCTAATAGGTGGGCCCCACAAGGGTTGGGTAGCCCCACCTATAGGCTGGGTGGCCCCACATGGTAGTGGGTGGAGCCCCGCTTCGGTGATTTACCTTCTAGACCCTTCTAGAGTCTTCCCACGTATGTACCACGGCAGAATTCCATAATTTCCTTCGACGATTAGGTCCTCCTTGGCGGTTTTTGGATAAACCCTGCTAAAAACACAGATTCACCAAAACTTGTGGAATTTATTAGTTTAAACCCCTAAACCTTCATTGGTGATTACATTTATGCCCTTATCCATGTTTAATTGATGGTTTATAATAGTTGTTAACTACCTTCAACACCGAGCGTGCACCTCGCCCGTGGGGCTAAGGTATAGCGGTGCGGTCGGCCATGGCCACCATCTCCTCCCTGCAGTGCTTCCGGTCCTTGTTCCTCCTATCATGACGTCGCTGGGATGAGGCGGGGTTGTCGTTGCCATCGCCTCTACTAAGGTGACTGACGGCCTTGGCCTTGCCACTAAAGTTGGCCTGGACCGCCTTCTCATAGGTGGCGTACTGGGTGGCAATGTCTAGGAGCTCCTACGTTGTGTGTGGGGTCTTGCAGCCAAGCACATGGATGAGCACCTCATAGGTCATGCCATAGATGAAGGCGTTGATGATGTGGGCGTCGATGATGTTGGGGAGCTCATTGCGCTTCTTGGAGAAATGTTGGATGTACTCTTGGAGGGTCTCGTTGGGCCTCTACCTATAGTTGCGGAGATCCCAATTGTTCTTAGGTTGAGTGTACATACCTTGGAAGTGGCATATGAAGACTGAATAGAGATCACCCCAGCAGCAAAAGCTGCTAGGATTGAGCTTATCGAGCCAAGCTCTGGTCGAACTTGATAGAAGTAGAGGAAGGTACTGAACAGCAAAGTCATCGTCTGATCCCCTAGCCTTCATGGTGAGGCAGTAGTCCTCTAGCCAGTGATCCGAGTTGGTCTCACCATCGTACTTGGAGATGTGCATCGATGGTCAGAAACGCCTAGGGTAGGGAGCCACCCGGATCGCTGACCTGAACGCCCGAGGGCCAAAGTGATCCAAGGTGGTGCCCCTGTCCCATTGCTCAGGGGTACGAGACTTCGCCAGAGCATGGCACCTGGCCTCGATGGGGACACTGAGGAGAAAGGTTGTGCCTTCGCTGCTGCCGAGGCTTGGCGCCCTGAGTCTATAGCCAGTCAAAGCTATTGCCGGAGGTGTCACCGCTGCTTCCACCTGCCTGTGGGGCATGAGCATCGGAGCGGTCGCCGTTGGGAGTAGCCATCATCTAGGATGTTCGGGAGAGCATGGCGCCGTGCTGGGATGCCGAGCTCTCAGCCTGCTGCTTGAGGGCGACGTGGAGGAGCCACTTCGCCTCATTCAACAACTCATTCTTCTTCGGGTTTGGCATGTTAGAGATGCCTTCCAAGCAGTAGGTGGTGGCCACCATGTTGTACGCCGCGTAGGGGAAGCAAAGGCCACTGGGAGCCCTTATGCGGGTGTCATTGTCATCGCCGAGAGGGTGTGTGGCTTGCTGCCACACAAAGTCCTACCTTTGGCACTCGAGCTCTGCCTCGGTGGCCTCCAAGTCCACCTGCCGAGCTCGCAAGTGGTCTTGCCTTTGGCTGCGGGAACTCTAGTCCGGTGATGTGAGCCCGGGTGCCTCCTCAGGTAGAACCTCACCATCGATGGGGTAGCACATGCATGGAGGGGCATGGTAGTCTATGTCATCAAAGTCGTACTCTGAATCATTCCCCGAAAGGATCTCAAGGAAGACGCGCAGCAATGGGACGTCGGTCCCCACCACGCTAGAGATGATGGCGCTTCATGTCTCCTCGTGATGCCTCGTGACTGATGAGGTGCTCTAGCTCTATCTAGAAGTACACCGCTACGTTCTGGATCCCAAAAGGCAGGTTTGGGAGGTAGTACCAGAAGCGGTCAGGCGGTGGGAGCACCTCACCGGTAGCGATCTGGTGGTGGACGTTGGCAAACATGTAGAACATCTAACGGTGGTTCGACACAGTGGGGTTTGGACCCAAACCACACTGGATCTATTAGGCCAGGGCCTTGAGATATGCTCCTAGAAGTCCTAGCAGAGTGGGCGGCGCTGAGGGCTCGATGCCCGTGCGGTGCAGCCCTGTGCAGTGGACGAAGCTCGCCGTAGCAGTCGGCGACGTAGGCCAAGCTCCCAAAGTTGAGAACCTGGCCCAAAGCAAAGGCACCGGCCATGATGGAGAACTCGCTGGGGAAGCGAACACTATTGTCTAGGATGGTGCCACGTGCTCTAGCGATGTGGCGGATGGCTCCAGCCACTGTAGAGCTAGAATCACACTTAACACTGCCCCCTACCTAGTGCGCCAGCTGTCATGGGGTCAGAACCACGACAAGCATGTTGTCCGAATAGGTCTCCACTAGCTTGGGTGGACTCAAGAACACAAGAATCATAGAGAGGATGCAACGATTTATCCTGGTTTGGGCCAATCAGTGCCCTACGTCTAGCCACTGATGATCCTTATACTCAAAAGTTCCTAAAATCTAGGGGTTATAACAGGGTTGTAGAGAGATTTGGTAGGAGGTTAGCTCGATGCTAATCCTAAGGTTGCCTCGCCATCGGTGGAGCCTTCCCCTCATTGGGGAGGAGGAAGATGATGGGATGCAGTGGAGGAGCTCTCGGTGCCCCTCTGCGGGTTGCCTTGCTCTCAGTGCTGAGCAGAGGCCATAGAATGGAATGGAATGATTTGTGTTCTAGTGATCGTCCCCCCACCTAGGTCTGACCTTATACATTATATAATGACATAGGTCAGGTACATGGTGGTTTGGGGGAACTAGTCTATGGTCTACATGTGTCGTAGTCTAGGAAGGCCTTGCAGCGACGTGCCATGGACTGTGGCGGTGTCATGGAGCTGTTGGCATTTCTTAGCATCACTTGTTACTAGGTTGTCATCCCTAGCATAATGCTAGAAAATGCATGGTTGGTAATTATTAATGACACTTGTAAACTTCAGAGAAGAATATATATATTAAAGTATCCGCAAGCGCATAGATAATATACCATTGTAGCATTTCACCCGGGAGTATACCAGGTATCGTTATTTATATTTTTACCACAGGGAAGAGCTTATGGAGTGGTGTTGGCATAGAGATATTAACAAATGTGTATACTTATGATAATAATCACTCTCATGCTATTGTAGGGGTAAGTCAAAGGGTAAATAAATAATAAGTGTAAGGTAATAGTGGTATTCGAGAGATAGAATTAGAGACTCATAAAATATAGTACAACTAAGTAGGAGATTCGTTAAGAGCAAAAGATTCCTAAGTCATTACTTATCTATTAAGTCTTTTGTACACCCTAATATATACACTCTCATCTATAGTATAACTAACTCTGGATCTATGCATAAGGAACATTACTAATGAAGATCAAGAACAGAGCTTGTCTATCTTCGCAATCATGTTCTACGTGCTCTACAAACAGGGAGTGGACTACAAAGGACTCAACGGGAGTGTCACATCCGTGATCTACCACATGACCCAGAGTGCAGAGGGCATCCGTAGGCAAACAATATCTAAGCACCATGCTTACATAGTGTCGACCACTTAACTCAAATGCATAATGAGCTAAGCGCTTTGCGAACATGTGCACAAACTCATCATTAATCATAACTATATCAAGCATACAACTAGAGCAAACTAACAACATAATAAATAGCAACATAATAATATTAAAGTAGCACAAAGTCATAAATATAGAGATACAATGGCTATACCAGTCTCCAGATGGTAGATCCGGAATCCTGAGCAATAGCCCGCACTCTTCCTGAACCTTGCTAGCTAATCTATACTAGAAACTTGAAGAACTAGAGATCTAATCTCTAATCTCTGGAAACCCTAGTTTTCTATCTAGCCTTGACTTATGATCTGATGACTTGATTCTCCCTAGAGGGATGGGGGGCTAGATTATATAGCCCTAAGGATACAACGTGAGCCCTTGGATCAAACCGACTTAAGCAATGGCTTAGATGCATCCTAGGAGGCGGTGGGAAACCGACATAGCAATGAGGCTAATAGGTGGGCCCCTAATGGGCTGGGCAACCTATAGGTGGGGCCGGGCGGCCCCACTTGGCAGCCTCTTGGCCTTCGCTTTGGTGGCGTGGCTTCTAGAGTCCCCTGGAACCTTTTGGAGTTGGTTTCGCAGCAGAATTCCAATTTTTCCTTTGATGTTTAAGTCCCCCTTGTCAGTTTTCTAATTAAACCCTGCTAAAAACATAGATTCACCAAAACTCATAGAATTTATTAGTTTAAACTCCTAAACCTTCATTGGTGATTATCTTTATGCCCTTATACATGTTTAATTGATAGTTTAAATTGGTTGTTAACTACCGTCAACAGGAGCCAAAGAAGCCTTAGGCGTCATCTGGCTGCTCTGTTCTTAGACTCTACGTGTTAGGCTGTGTCGGCTTGGACCGGCCTCTCCCAGGTGGACCTTCTGGAGTCTTCTTGGTGGTGAAGTAGGTCAGCTCTAGAGGCTGATGCGTGGGCCTAGGAGCTAAAATGACCTTGATGTCACATAGAGGGGGGTGAATAGGTGTTTCTAAAAGTTATCAACAAATAAAACTTGCAGCGGATTAGCAGACCGTGGAACCTCTAGGAAACTACACGGAACCTCTAGGGCGTAGGACCTCCGGGAGATATCATGGAGCCTCCGGGCAACCAAGTAGATCGAGTGGAAATTGGTTGTTAACTACCATCAACAAATCCCCCAAACTTACCTTTTGCTAGTCCCTTAGCAAAACTAAAATTAGTAACTAAATCTAGAGTTTAAGGATTTTGAAAACATTGAAACAACTCCTCAAAAGTACACATGCGTTCAAATAAGAATTCTCCTCCGGATTAGAATAAACCGATCTGACTTTCAAACTTACCCATATTACCTTCAACCATGGGGCTTCTCAGCCTTCACTTGGGTCTGGAGCAATTGAAAGACATAACGATCAAGTCAAGCACTATGTCTTAAGTTCTTTGCTCAACCATTACTCTGGAGTTTTTATTGATTTTTTAAAATAAAACTCAGAGCTTCCTATTGTATGACACTCTTAAGTCTCTCAATATATGTGGTATTTATGGATCCTCACCAAGACAATAGTGGTGTTATGCCTTTCTCTTCCTACATCTAAGGATTATGTAGAGCTCATAGGAGTGGAGAAATCATAAAAGAGCATACTTGCAATACATATATTGTAAAGTCAAACCTCGGATCCAAAGAGAGTTAAGTCATACAATCAAATCAAGATATGCATGTGTATAGAATATGGCGGATATATATGGTAGTTAACCTAATTCTACTATGCTCCTTGAAAACATATCTCTCTTTTGAAACTTGGAAATATTTGCAAGAAAACATGGGCTATCTTATTCATCTTCTTCTTTTTTCTTTTTTTTTTCAGGCGGGCATCTGAGTACCCATTGTTTTCAATATCTTAGACACTTGTCCATTTTTTCATCTCTTTTTTTTATGAATAACTTTTGCATAGCCCCATGCTTCTTTTCTGCAACGAAAACTTTTGAGAGATAGCAAGAAGAACTTGGAGCATTTATTTGGAGGATATCTATGAAGAATATTTTTGGTGTTTACTCCCTATGTAGGAGTAAAACATTTTTAGGTGGATCTAAATGGAATGACATGTTGTTGCGCCTACCCCCGGTGTAGGAGTAGTGCATATTTAGGTGGTGTGTATGTGATCTTGATTTTAAGAGCATGACAAACCTCTCATAAGGCATCAACAAAGCTTGGCTAAACTCAATGCAAAACAAGCAGCATATATGAGTGAAAGTTTTTCTAATCTAAATATCATATATGGCTCTGGTTGGAATTCAAGCTTTGTCATACACGAACTCATCATGTAGCATTTTTGTGTTTTTCAAAAGATAAATCTCTAGAACTTTAGTATTACTAGGAACAAGATAAACAACAGCTCAGACCTTCTCATATCATATTCGTCAATTACCTAGACTTAGCTCAAGCATATGCTACCCACGAGTTTCAAGTTTAGAGTAAATTCTCATGTCAAATCAATCTCATCCAAAACTCAGGAGAATTCAAGACTAAAAACTAGGTACTTGAAAGGAATTATAACAGAGCAACTATTCATCATTTTCCATCATGTGAGATCATCTTCAAGCTTTATTTATTTATTGAATCTTAAAAACAAACTAAAGCACACCTTAAGCAAACTATATACACACTCTTTTTATTTGGTTTCCATCATCATTTTTTTCATACCATAGTAATATATATATATAACAAAGGCAAATTTTTATTTTATTTTCTTAGTTTACCACTTTTTAACTAATACAAATTCAAAAATTAAATAAACTAAATAAAATAATAAAATACTAGAAAGAAAACTTACCTTAGGTAAATGGGGGCTCCTCCCCCAAGCTGGGTGTTGGTATGGTCCTTCAGCGAGGCGGGTGGTTAATGTGGAGATGGCCAAACAAGTAGTTCTAGTTGTCATTCTCCTGTTGCTGGATGGCGACAAGGCGTTGTCCTGCTTCTTCTTGCCACTGGGAATGTTGGTGAAGAGTGTTCAGATCTCCTGCTGGTTCTCCTCAATGGTGGTGAGCCTAGTGTCAAAATGAGCGTACTCCATCTGTTGCTCATGATAACCTATGGAATGGTCGTGGCAGCCACGGGCAAAGAAGGACATGCATATTCCCTTGTGGCCACTGGAGACCTCCTCGTAAGACTACTACTGGTAATAGTCAAAATTGTCGTCCTACCATTGCCCACTTGGGCCTTGTTGCTAGGAACTCTCTGAATGATGTGGGGAAGGGTGCTCCCACCCAGCATGCTCAGGTTGGTGCATACGGGAAGATCCTGGCTGGTCCTAGCCTACATGCATAGGATGGTGCACCTAGGAAGGTCCTGCTTGATCAAATCCTGTGTAGCTGGTGAAGGCAGGGCCTTCTGGAATGGGGTCATCTCCACGGTACTAAGGCTATGGTTGTGAGTGATCCTTGCAGAGGCACTACTGTGAGGTGTTTGCTCTATTTTCTACAAATCAAAGACAAACGAATCTACCACATACAGACCGAGGTTCTGGTCTGGTAACGAAAATTCATTTATATAGTCCATATACTTCATGACTATTTTCCCTTCCTTGCCATTTTTTAACATGTGTGCATGATTAAAATAGCCATAATCAATAATCCATCGGGGACTGACAATGTATGTAATAGAAGCGTTTGCTACTAAACCCAAATTTCTAGCTATGTGGGTGACCAAAGAAGTGCACCCAATATCTCCCTTAAGTCTAGGAATTTCTGCCCATTGTGTCATCATGAATTTTGCAGGTGAAACCTTCTTTCTTTTAACCATAGCATAGAGCAGTTTAAGTTCATCATTCCTCACTGTGAGGAAATCATTTCTAGGAAAAAGAGAAAATCCTAGCCATTTGTGCATGAACCGCAAAGTAGGGTGGTGAATGTCATTGGTGCGAGGGCGGTAGCAAACAATTTCTTTCGATATCTCCCTCCAAAGCTTTGTCCTATCAAAATCTTGTATAGCTGAGTCTACATCAATTGTGCACTGAGTAGGGAATCCTAGAAGCTCACTAAAGTTCTTCCAAGGAAAAGAAAATTCTTTCCCAAAGAACCTAAATGAGACTTTCGAGTCGGTGGTTTGTAAAGTGCATAAAAAATCAATAGTCAAAAGCTTGCGCCCTGACTCATCTATTTCCCATGCATCCTTCCATCCTATGGCCTTGAAAATAAGTTCAAATTCGGAGTCCATACCTGTAGAGTGAAGTAGGGCTGGATCGAAGGCAGGGGTGAGGATGAAATCCCAGTCCTTCAGCTTCTTATAGATGTCCTTCTCCCTATCATCCTGAAGCTTGAGTTGCTTTTCTTGTAGAAGAATGTTCCTTTCCACGGGGGCTGATCGGGTCGATGCTCCAACAGCGGTAGTCAGAGGATCAACCTGCATGTCGGTGCTTGCTCGGGATGAAGAACTTCTCGTTGAACAGAACGATATCGCCCACTTGAGTTTGTCGGCGATCTTACTCATTTTCCTGTAAAATAGACAAAAACAACACAACTCATGGAACGGGATTAGAAAAATAAAAATGTTAGTGGTTAGCCGTTCCAAAAGTCAGTCGTCCAGAGGTTAGTTGTTCGAGATTGCCTAGTGAATATTCTAATTAGGATTTTGACATGTCTTCCACCCTAATTCTTTTTAATTTCCTCTCTTGATTTGGACAGCACTACCACTCTTAAATTCTATTTTTCTTGCTTAAATTTCAGCAACACCTCTTCCTCTCATTCTCAAGATTTTAACACTACTTTCACACTCAAACTTCCTCTCACTCTTTCTTTTTCCAACACTACTTCTACTAAAGGAAATTCAACTACGAATTTTTCTTCTGGATTTTTGAACTCAAGAGATGGGATTGTGTTGTGTGATGGCCGAGAGCAGCAAGTTTGGGGCTAGGATTTATAGCGGGCGAAGCAGGAGGCTGGCCGGCCCCACACAATGGCCAAGTGGCTTCCTCTTTCTCCTGGTGGTTCTTTGCTTCATCCTTAAGCAAGTGATCAGCTCCGTCGGTGCTCCTTTCGGTGGTGAAATGATAGAATGGAGGTGAGTGGGAATAGAGGTGATGGAAGTGATGGGTGGTGGTTGTGTGGGTCCCATGTGTCTCCTATATTTCTACCATATATATGTATAAAAATGCAATGCAAAAATATTTTATGATACTATGAAATATAACAAGATGAATGATGGTATTTTTAAATTTTTACGCCTCCACAATAAATTTTTCTCATGGGTTTTTACGCTGTAAAAATTATTTACATGGGTCTTAGATTTTTATAATGCCATGATGAGAATTTATACTTTATGATGCAAATGTTGAAAAGTAAATATGCTAAGATGAAATGATTAATGGAATACGAAAAAGTAAATATGGATAACTACCGAGTTACCACCCGACGAGGGTCTAGGATTTTGAGTCCTCCGAACCGGACTTCTCCATTCGGGTTTATTCTTCGGGTGCATCCGTCGGTCCCGGAGATAGAGACCATAATGGCTGCACTTGCTTTTCACGCCACTCCAAATTAGAGCATTGTTCTGGTCTTGGCTTGAAGGCGAATCGCTCTTCCTTTCCATTCATATGGAATTTGATTTCTCCAGCTCCGACATCAATGTGAGCATTTGTAGTGCTCAGAAAGGGTCTCCCAAGAATGAGAGGTGTCTTCATGTCTTCCTACATATCAAGTACTACAAAAGTTTTGTATTTTTATCGGAATATTTTTGGTGATTCCCACAGGGTAGCGGACCGATTGGTCAGCTAGTTGCAAACACATTGATGTTGGCGTGAGTGTTGAATAGTTGGGCTTGTCGAAGACCTTTTTGGGCATGACACTGACACTTGCTCCAAGATCACATAACGCATTCTCGAAGTTCTGGCTCCCGATTGAGCAATCGATAGTGGGACACCCTAGATCCTTCTTCTTGATAGGTGAAATATTTAGGATGTCAGTGGAAGGCAGTGGCCTTTTATTGTTGAGGATGTCTCTGAGATACTTCGCATAGGTAGGTACCTATATGGCATCTAGCAACGGAATATTGATATATAGCTTTTAAATTACCTCTACAAACTTACCAAACTGTTCATCCATTTTAGCTTTTCGATTTCTGCGTGGAAACGGTAGGAGAGTCATGTCATGAAAATCTTGTTGTAATTCTCGCTCTTGTAGCCCAAATTCTTCAACTTCATTGGTTGTTTTCTCCTCTTCTTGTACTGCCACTGGTGTCTTACCTGTCCTTGTTGGATATGGTGGATCACGAGTAGACTTGCCACCTCTTGTAGTTATGGCATTTACCTTCTCAAGGTTAGTGGCAAAAGGCAGAGCAGCAGCCAACTAGGCTAATTGGGATTCTATCTTTTTATTATAGCTAAGTTGGTCTTTTATAGCAAAAGAAAAACTATCCATTTTAGTATTTATGCTTTCTAGGACCTTATCATTAAAAACAAGCTTCTTAGAAATATTCTCATTAATCCTAGCTTGTTCTAAGATTAGGTCTCTCAAGGATGGCTGCTTAGGAGTATTATAGCTATTACCTGGGTACTTACCTTGGTAAGTCTACCGTTGTTGTTGATTCCACCCTTGTCTCTATTGTTGTGGAGTAGAGTTGTTGATGATGATGTTTGAATCCTCTTGATATTCAGGGAATTCAACCCCCAAATATTATCCATATACATTTTGAGCATTGAATGCATCTTGAATAGCCTAACGATCTTTCTTGTAATTGGCTCGCTGTTCAAGCCAATTCAACAGCATGTCCATCTTGGCTGACAGTGCACACACCTCTTGTGGTACTTCTTCACTCTTATTGCATAATTGAATGTTGCATGATGACCACCCTTGATCAGAGGCTATCTTTTCCATAAGAGTTTCAGCTTTTCCAAGGGTGAGTGACATAAATGATCCTCCAGCAGTGGCATTGAGTTGTTCATGAGCTTTTTGAGTTAATCTATGGTAGAAACTTTGCATGAGCAACCAATCTTCCATTCCATGATGAGGACAAATTGAAATGTATTCTTGAAAACATTCCCATGCTTCTAGAATGATTTCTTTTTTCTGCTGTTGGAAGTTTGAAATCTTTCCTCTTAAGGTATTGGTCTTGCCTATAGGGAAGAACTTTTCTAGAAAGGCCTTTGAACATCTTGCCCAAGTGTTGATGTGATCTTTGTTGATGTAGAACCACTGCTTCGCTCTTCCCACTATTGAGAATGGAAACAGGCGAAGTAGTATGATGTCTTGAGCAATGTCCTTGATGATGACTGTGCTGCTAATCTCTAGAAAATTCTGAAGGTGAGCACTAGCATCTTCATGTGCCTTTCCGCTGAATGGAGTAGCTTACACCATGTTGATGAGGCTTGGCTTGAGCTCAAACTTGAGATTGTTGGTTTTGAGTGTTGGTCCAGTAAGTATGTTATCAGTGCTTGGAGCAGAGAATTCACGCAGAGTCTTCTCAGCCATGACTTCAGGAACTAGCGTTAAGCTTCCTCTTGATTCGGTTGATTCTGATTGGAAATTGTTGGTGAATCACAACCACGTCTATAATACCCTGTACTCCCTCTATACTAAAAAATGAAGTCATTTTGGACAAGGCTTGGGTCAAACATTGGGAATATAAATCATGAATAACTTTTAAGTTGTTGAGTTTGGAAATGTGAAAACCATATGTATAGATTTGTCTTGAAAAATACTTTCACAAAAATTT
The DNA here is from genome assembly GCF_019320115.1 of Miscanthus floridulus. Classification (NCBI taxonomy): domain Eukaryota; kingdom Viridiplantae; phylum Streptophyta; class Magnoliopsida; order Poales; family Poaceae; genus Miscanthus; species Miscanthus floridulus. The sequence continues at coordinate 30,034,970 of NC_089597.1, read as the reverse complement.
ACATATATCACTTTTTGATAAATATCTTTATAAAAATAAGTAGTCAAAGTTATGCTTTGAAGACCGTGTCACTATCCAAAATGACTTCATTTTTTAGTATAGATGGAGTATAAGATATGAAAAAAGACAAACAAGGGTAAGTCTGCTAAAGCAGAGGTTATGATTTTATCAATAAGTATTTATTTGGTCAATTCTCTTTAGCCATGTGCCCCTCCTCAGCAACAGCGCCAGAAATGCTTGTTGGCATTTCTTAGCATCACTTGTTATTATGTTGTCATCCCTAGCATAATGCCAGAAATGCGTGGTTGGTAATTATTAATGACACTTGTAAACTTCATAGAAGAATATATATATATTAAAGTATCCGCAAGCGCACAGATAATATACCATTGTAGCATTTCACCCAGGAGTATACTAGGTATCGTTATTTATATTTTTACCACAGGGAAGAGCATATGGAGTGGTGTTGGCATAGAGATATTGACAAATGTGTATACTTATGATAATAATCACTCTCATGCTACTGCAGGGGTAAGTCAAAGGGTAAATAAATAATAAGTGTAAGGTAATAGTGGTATTCCAGAGATAGAATTAGAGACTCATAAAATGTAGTACAGTTAAGCAGGAGATTCGTTAAGAGCAAAAGATTCCTAAGTCATTACTTATCTATTAAGTCTTTTGTACACCCTAATATATACACTCTCATCTATAGTATAACTAACTCTAGATCTATGCATAAGGAACATTACTAAGGAAGATCAAGAACAGAGCTTGTCTACCTTCGCAATCACGTTCTACATGCTCTACAAATAGGGAGTGCACTACAAAGGACTCAACGGGAGTGTCACATCCATGATCTACCACATGACCCAGAGTGCAGAGGGCATCCACAGGCAAATAATATCTAAGCACCATGCTGTAAGGTCGAGATGGCAGACTAGAGGGGGGGGTGAATAGTCCTTTCTAAATTTAATCGCGTCGGCTAACCAAAATAAATGTGGAATTAAAACAATAGGTCTAGCCAAGACTACACCCCTCTATCTAAGTTCACAAACACCTTATAAAGATCCTAATTAGACAACAAAGGTGTCGGGCTAGCTAGAGCTCACCTAACCAATTCTAGAAGCAAGGTCACCCAAACCTATGCCACTAGTACTTCAAGCAACAAGGGAGCTCCTACACATGCTAGTAAGCAAAAGCACAAAGTCACCTAAGCTCACTAGCAATGCTCAATAACAAGGCAACCAATGCTAAGTTAGTGAGCACAAATACTTAGCTACATAAACTAAGCCATGTGACTAACAAGGTTACACAAACCAAATTAGCCACGCAAGGGAGCTACTTCTATGTTACACAAGCTAGAACGTAACTAGCAAGCTACACAAGCTAACTAATTACAAAAGCAACTACACAAGCACAATGCATATGAAAGTAATTACAAGCTTGTGTAACGAGGATGCAAACCAACAGGAATACAAGGATGACACGATGATTTTTTCCCGAGGTTCACATGCTTGCCAACATGCTAGTCCCTGTTGAGACAAGCTCCAAGGTTGCCACCGGTCCTCTTGCCAGTGGTGACCTACAAGTCACACTCTTCCACATGGAGTGCTTACCACAAGCTCTAGCACTTGACCCGGACGGACCACTTGTCGCCCTTCGCGTCTCGCTTTACTAGAGTTGCTCTTCGTGGCTCCCGTGGGGCGAGCACAATGCCCCTCACAAAGCTCTTCTCTAGAGCACTGCACAAGCTTCTTGCAGGCTTCGACGGAGACCACCACCAAGCCATCTAGGAGGTGGCAACCTCCAAGAGTAACCAGCACCACCGGCTTACAACTCAATCACCTAGTGCCACTCGATGCAACCTCATGATGCAATCGCACTAGAATCGCTCACTCACTCAATCGGATGAACACTATCAAGCTAGAGTGTGTTAGAGGGTTCCCAAGCACTCTAAAGCATGGACACAAAGTCCCCAAGGTGCTCAACTCTGGCCATGGCCGATACCACCTTCTATTTATAGCCCCCACAAAAATAGAGTCGTTGTACCCCTTCACTGGGCATAGCTCGGGACGACCGGACGCTCCGGTCATATCGACCGGACGCACCCTGCTAGTGTCCGGTCAACGAATGGCTGCCATGTCATCCCTGACTTCAAATACTAAGTGCTCGATCTCAACGGTTAAGTTGTGACCGGACGCAGCACGATGCCAAGACCGGACATAGGACCCCAGCGTCCGGTCACTTCTAGTAAGGTTCCAGTCGCGACCGGACGTGTCTGGTCCACCATGACCGGTCATAGACTAGCGTCCGATCAGTTCTGTGCCCATGTGTCTAACTCCAGCGCCGCCTACGTCACCATGCGTCAGCACTGACCGAACACAGACCCTAAGCATCCGGTCACTCTTTGCGCCAGCGTCTGATCATGCGACCGAGACCGCATGCTCACTGCTGCCACTGACCGGATGTGCCAGTCCTACCGAGGCCTGCATCCGGTCACTCACAATGACCTCCTTTCACCTTCGTTTCTTCACTGAGTTGATTCGTTTCAACTCCAACTCCTTCTCCTTTGTAAATGTGCCACACCAAGTGTACACCACCATGTGTATGTGTGTTAGCATTTTCATAATGATTTTCCAAAGGATTAGCCGCTCAACTTGCCACGCCACTCGATCCTAACGATGATGCAAAGTTAGATCACTCAAGTGGCACTAGATCCTCGATATGCAAACAAGTTTGCCCCTCTTGATAGTACAGCTATCTATCCTAAACCCGGTCATCAACTTCTCTACACACCTATGACCGGTGAAATGAAATGTCCTAGGTTATACCTTTGCCTTGCACATTCCATTTCATCTCCTCCAATGTCGATGCAACACATGCACCAACACGATCAACAATGATATGATCCACTTCATATCATCACGTGATCATATTGGTTCATTGATCTTGACTTCACTTGCTTTTCACTGTTGCCTTCATCCATCGGCGCCAAGTCTTGCTCAAGCTTCACCGCCATGCAGTCCATCGCTCCAAAGCCTCCAACTTGACCTTCACGCTTGCAACCGGTCCATCAAGCCAAGTCATGTCTTGATCTTCTCCACCTTGATCACATGACTCAATGTCATGTCTCATGTGCAATAAGCTCCTTCACCATCACATGTGTGAGCTTTGCAACATCTCTGAGCCATTTCCACCTTCATGGCATATGTTGCTCACACACATGTACCTATGGACTAATCACCTATGTATCTCACATAAACACAATTAGTCCACCTAGGTTGTCACTCAATTACCAAAACAACACAAGGACCTTTTAATCTCTCCCTTTTTGGTAATTGATGACAACTCTACAAAGATATGGAAATTAAGCTCATTTCAAGCTAGCACTTCACACAAGTGTAAATTGCCAACTTGATTTGGATTTTATGCCACTTATCCAATATTTAAGCTCTATGTTAAGATTTGGATAAGCATCATAAAACCCAACTTGGTAGTGATAGCTCCCCCTACATGTGTGCTCAAATGATTTGGTTGTAAGTTTGCACACATGCATAAATGAGAAATTTGTGGGAGTGTTATCACTACTAAGTGATGCTAAGGTATATAGAATAACCTTTGAAGCGTGATACCAATCGGAGTTGCACTTTTAACACCATCCTTAGCATCATGAGTAGCTAGACAACAAAAACACTAGAAACCCCGTGAGATCAACATTATAAGCAAGGTTCTAGTACCACGTGTAAAAATATGAGTCTAGCTACCATCCTATGTATGCTAGTTATCAAATCATCACTCAAATTCTACAACTAGCATACACCACACAAGCATGCATATTGAATTTAAAAGCTTATGCAATGCAAGCAAGCCATGAATATGCACATATCAAATACAATCAATCAAAGTTCATGAGCTTGCTCCTACTTGTGTGCTTCTCTTGTCCAAGAATTTTGATCCTTTCACATCCTTCAATGTTGCTCCCTCTTTGTCCATGTCCATGTCCAACCTCTACTTCTTTGTCTCAATCTTTCCCAAAGCTTTCATATCTTTGTACAATCTCTCCCCCTTTGTCATTAATTTCTATAAAAGGTGTGCTTCTTATTGATGCAAAGGTTTGCATTTGGGGTAGATGGTTGAAGCTTAAATCTTGCATTTTTATGGACATTACTTGATTGTTGGAATGACACAACTTGTAGCCCTTGTAGATACCACTTGTAGATATCACATGAAATGTAGGGCTTCTTGTGATACCACAAATAGGATCTTTAATCTTGATACCAATTTGTGGGACACCTCCCCCTATGTCATATCATGGGTCATCCATTTGCTAAACTTAAACTCTTGTAGGTGAGGAATGCATTCTTCATTTGATGATCACTTAAAGTTGAGGATCACTTGTGGAACCATCGTCTTGCATGATTGATACCACATGAAGATGTGATACCACTTGAAAGAATTTTTTAGTATAGAACCACTTGTTAGATTTATCAATAAAAACAATTTCTTGAACATTTGCTATCTTCATGAGTACCACTTATAGAATATCACTTGTGAGTTTATCTAGACATCACTTGTGAATTCTTGATGAAATACTTGATTCTAGATACCACTTGAAACAAACTAGATATCCATTTACATTGTTGTCTTGTGATTGTACTCTTATCACTATCATGAGCTTCTATGGTTGACTTGAACTAAATTGATTTGTCTAATCTTCCAAGTCCGGTTTGAACCAATGACAAGCTTCTTCACACCTCTTGCAAGGGTTATCTTGCCAATGTTGTACTTGTCACTTGATGGCAATCCAAATTAAATAAAGTACTTGAGTTTACTAGCTCATGAACAAATTCATATGCTAACCACTAGATCAATTAATCATTCAAGCAATAGTGGTAGGCTATGAATTTAAACATTTCATTTGTTATGCATTATCCTATGAAGCATGTACTATATGCACTAACCGCATACTAGTAAGGGATGAAATGATCATGCACATTACAATGATACATTTGGTATGTTGGAGTAGAGGATAGTCACATAGATTTCAATTTATTACTCCAATAGCAATGTGAAGTCTAATTTTAAGCTTGGTGAAGACCAATAGATACCATGTTGAATTCCATGTTTCACCTATATGAAGTAAATACCACTTATGATCAAGTGCACTTTCTTGTTATGGTTGGCTTGCTTCATCTTTTGATCAATGCTTGCATGAGAGCATCAACATGAGAATACCACTTGAAATATCATGATTAGCTCTCTTTTGGGTGTTGCTTGCTTTTTCTTGACCAATCCTTTTGATTGCTTCAACTAAGCATCTCAAATGTTCCTCGGATCACCACTTCCATGTTAGCCTTCCAAGTACTATACTTGGTTTACCTACACATAGGCGGCAAGCCCCTACACTAGGGAGAAGTGACCTCTCTCCAAAGAACCATCCTTGATACTCACTTGAAATGACTTGATTGATTGATTCAAGTGATGGACTTAACTTGATGAGTTACCTTGATTCCTTCTTTAAGTCCTTTTCTTTCTACTTGTTTAAGTCTTTTTTATTTGTAAATAGTTTAGGTCATTTTCTTTCTTCCAAATGATCTCCAATCATCACTTAGAACTTAAACTTCATCTTCATCTTGAGTTTGATCTTGATCTTCCAATTTGAGTACCAAATGTGTGCAAAGTACACTTCCATAAGCAAATGGCCTTGTACTCTTTGCTTGTCAAGCTTTTAGATCATCTCAAAATCAAACTTAGGTTTCTCAATTACTTATAAACATATTTCCAACTTAAGGACCTTTCAATCAAAGTGACTCTAGATCAATCCAACATTTGTCACTTTTCTGGCAGATTTCGTACTCTTCAAAGAAAAATGAATATCTCCTAAAGTACAAATCCAAATACCACACAATTTGGTGGAGATGTGCTTCACTAAGTTATCTAGTAGTTATAAAAATTTGAGCTTCTTTTGACTTCTAGATTGCTACCAGATTTAGATTTTTCCACCACTATTATATGCTGAAAACTGTTGCACTATAGCTGACAAGTTCCACTCCAAAACTGAAGCATCTCTTATCAAATTCTCATGAAATTTATACATAATCTTATACCATAAGTCTAGAGCATGTACACCAATTTTTATTCCAATCCAATAAGTTTTGATCACTCAAACATGGCTAAGATCACAGCTAGCTCAGATTTTCAATATATGACATATTTCAACTATTGAGTTATACTTCATCAAATGTGAATCAAACTTAAAACCAACTTGTTTGAATACTTTCATAAGACATAAATCCATCCAATCCACTCACTAAAAGTCATCTCATGAATTTTTTCAACACAAATCAATCCAAACTTGATTACTAAGCAATTATCCATTTAATCATCTTATAGCAAGCAATATTGTATATTTATCCAATTCAATCAACTCACATGCACCCAAAAGAAATGATCAACAAGAGATATACCTTAGTTAGCTCATTATCAATCAATTTGCAATCTTCTACTCAATTTCTTGCAAGCCATCAAATATATATATCTAATAAATCACCACAACTTGAATTATAGCACTTGTATGACGTAGCGCATTTGGACTTCACTCAATTATCATGGCATTGGGTTTGGATGTGTACTAGGCTTCATATCTTGACTCAACATATGATGATCAATATGAAATCAATTGAATCAAGTCTCTAATGCCGATGGTACCTACAATCAATCATCCACTTTTTGATGGTACCCAAACAATTTTGGGTCATCTCAAGTTAGGAGCAACATACTTAGGCAAAGCCTTAGTATGAGTAGCGGGATATTTTGCAATAGCAACCATAGAGGTACCATTACCATCCTTCCTAAGCATAGAATCATCATCAATTGAAATAGGCTTAGGAGTGTTACCTAGGGGACATGAATGTGCCATGTGTCCCCTTTCCCGACATGAGTAGCACTTTCTCTTTGATTGAGCCTTCTCTTCCTTGCTCATGAGGTGCTTCCCATTGCCTTGCCTCTCATGGATTGCTTGAATCTTCTTCTCAAGCTTGATAGGACACTTAGAGGCAAAGTGTCCCATATCTCCACACTTGAAGCACTTGATGTGAGTATAGACATTCTTCTCATCTTGTGTCTTGCTCATCATCTTGGCATCTTGAGTTTGCATTGGATGCCTTGCCTTTCCACCCCTTCTTGTTTTCTTCTTCTTCATCATCAAGTCACCACCATCTTTATGATAGATCTTGACTTGCTCTTGGGGTGTCTTCTCTTTCTCAATTTATGGCTTTGGTTGAGGCTTCACTTGTTGCTTCACCAATTGCTTGGTTGGGCATATTGAGGTAAGATGACCCCAAGTGCGGCACTTGAAGCACTTGACATGTTTTAGCCTCTCTTCTTCTTTTATCTTCTTGAGCTTCTCAATGTTAGGGCAACCATTTGCAAGATGTCCCACTTTATGACACCGGTAGCATATGGTATGAGAGAGCTTTCTTTGTTCTAGCTTCTTCATCTTTCTTTCTCTCTTTCTTTCGCCCTTTGTCATCTTCTTCTTGAAGCCAAGGCCACACTTGTCACCATAGTTTCTTTGAGTCTTCACCATATGCTCAAAGGTGACTTTTGAGTTGTAACACCTCTCTAACTTGTTGCTCAATTTCTTCACTTTATTTTTGAGTTTATTGTTCTCCTTCAAAAGGTTAGTCTCACAAGACAAGGAAGTAGAACAAGCATCGATATGTGAAGAGCATGGCATATCTAATAAATCATCACAAGAGGTGGATACGTGCTTCTTTCCTACATCACAAGGGTTAGCAACAACATGTGATTGATTAATTGACCCATGTGATGAGCTCTCACTAGTTTTAGTTTTTCCATATGAAAGCTCCTTAATGAGAAAAGTATGGTCTTGTACCAAGTTATCATGAGCAACACTTAGTTCCTCATGAGCCAATTCTAGCTCCTCATGTGAACAAGTAGTAACATAAAGTAGATGCTTTTGTTGTTTACATGTGTTCTTTAGAAATGAGTTTTCATTTCACAATTTCAATGTTTTAGCTTTCTTATTTTCTAAAGACATGGTCATGCTAGCAAGTCTACTAACATGCTCATCATATGAATCAACATGATCAACCACACTAGCATTTGATACCTTGGTGTCACCTTATGACATGAAATAATGTGGAGTAGTGGATGGGCTTGTAGTAGCATCACAATCATAGCCCGAGCACAAACCATCATCATCATCATCAAGTGTGCATGGGGTAGGATCTTCATGTGCAACACTTGTGGCATCATCATCAACCTTGTCAAGTGATCTTGTGGTAGTATGATCATCATCATCACTTGACCATGAGGTGGAGCAATCTTCCACAATCACCAAATCGTGGTCATGCTCAACACACTCATGTGCCTCCTTGGGCTCATCATCAACATCATTGGAGATACTCCCATATATTAAGTTCAGGTACAACCAAATATCATGGGCGGTCTTCATGTACATGATCTCCCCAAATATGTTATCTTTCATGGATTGATAGAAAATATTAGTAGCTTGGCAATCGAGATGTAGGCATTTCTTTTGTGCTTTAGTTGCATTCTTTTCATCCAACGCATGAGAAAAGCCCACATCTACGATCCACAACATTTGGGGGGAAATGAACTTAAAATTGCATGTCATCCAATTTTTTCACCGTGCAAAGTGTGTGCCATCAAAAGTGTATGGACAATCAACATCTAGCCCATAAGTCGCCATCCTCTCGGGTCGGTGAAGACCACAAATGAGAGACCTAGCTCTGATACCACTTGTAAGGTCGAGATGGCGGACTAGAGAGGGGGGTGAATAGTCCTTTCTAAATTTAATCGCGTCGGCTAACCAAAACAAATGCAGAATTAAAACAATAGGTCTAGCCAAGATTACACCCCTCTATCTAAGTTCACAAACACCTTATAAAGATCCTAATTAGACAACAAAGGTGCCGGGCTAGCTAGAGCTCATCTAACCAATTCTAGAAGCAAGGTCACCCAAACCTATGCCACTAGTACTTCAAGCAACAAGGGAGCTCCTACACATGCTAGTAAGCAAAAGCACAAAGCCATCTAAGCTCATTAGCAATGCTCAATAACAAGGCAACCAATGCCAAGTTAGTGAGCGCAAATACTTAGCTACACAAACTAAGCAATGTGACTAATAAGGTTACACAAACCAAATTAGCCACGCAAGGGATCTACTTCTATGCTACACAAGCTAGAAGGTAACTAGCAAGCTATACAAGCTAACTAATTACAAAAGCAACTGCACAAGCACAATGTATATGAAAGTAATTACAAGCATGTGTAACGAGGATGCAAACCAACGGGAATACAAGGATGACACGATGATTTTTTCTCAAGGTTCACGTGCTTGCCAACACGCTAGTCCCCGTTGAGACAAGCTCAAAGGTTGCCACCGGTCCTCTTGCTAGTGGTGACCCGCAAGTCACACTCTTCCATGTCAAGTGCTTACCACAAGCTCTAGCACTTGACCCGGCTGGACCACTTGTCGCCCTTCGCATCTCGCTTTACTAGAGTTGCACTTCGTGGCTCCAGTGGGGCGAGCACAATGCCCCTCACAAAGCTCTTCTTCGGAGCACCGCACAAGCTTCTTGCGGGCTTCGACGGAGACCACCACCAAGCCATCTAGGAGGTGCCAACCTCCAAGAGTAACAAGCACCACTAGCTTGCAACTCGATCACCTAGTACCACTCGATGTAACCTCATGATGCAATCTCACTAGAATCGCTCACTCACTCAATCAGATGAACACTATCAAGCTAGAGTAAGTTAGAGGGTTCCCAAGCACTCTCAAGCATGGACACAAAGTCCCCCAAGGTGCTCAGCCCCGGCCATGGCCGAGACCACCTTCTATTTATAGCCCCCACGAAAATAGAGTCATTGTACCCCTTCACTGGGCATAGCTTGGGACGACCGGACGCTCCGGTCGTATCGACCGGACGCTCTGGTCGTATCGACCGGACGTACCCTGCTAGCGTTCGGTCAACGGATGGCTACCACGTCATCCCTTACTTCAAATACTGAGCGCCCGATCTCAACGGTTAAGTTGTAACCGGACGCAGCACGGTGCCAAGACTAGACACAGGACCCCAGCGTTCGGTCACTTCCAGTAAGGTTCCAGTCGCGACCGAACGCGTCTAGTCCACCATAACCGGACGTAGACCAGCGTCCAATCAGTTCTGCACCCGCGCGTCTAACTCCAGCACCTCCTACGTCACCATGTGTCAGCGCTGACTGGACATAGACCCTGAGCATCCGGTCACTCTTCACGCCAGTGTTCGATCATGCGATCGAGACCACACGCTCACTGCTGCCACTGATCGGATGCGTCGGTCCTGCCAAAGCCAGTGTCCGGTCACTCACAGTGACCTCCTTTTGCCTCCGTTTCTTCACCGAGTTGATCTGTTTCAACTCCAACTCCTCCTTTGTAAATGTGCCAACACCACCATATGTATGTGTGTTAGTATTTTCATAATCATTTTTCAAAGGATTAGCCACTCAACTTGCCACGCCGCTCGATCCTAGCGGCGATGCAAAGTTAGATCACTCAAATGGCACTAGATGACCGATATGCAAACAAGTTTTCCCCTCTTGATAGTACGGCCATCTATCCTAAACCCGGTCATCAACTTCTCTACACACCTATGACCGATGAAATAAAATGCCCTAGGTTATACCTTTGCTTTGCGCATTCCATTTCATCTCCTCCAATGTCGATGCAACGCATGCACCAACACGATCAACAATGATATGATCCACTTCATATCATCACGTGATCATATTAGTTCATCGATCTTGACTTCACTTGCTTTTCACTATTGCCTTCGTCCATCGGCGCCAAGTCTTGCTCAAGCTTCACCGCCACACGATCCATTGCTCCAAAGTCTCCAACTTGCCCTTCATGCTTGCAACCGGTCCATCAAGCCAAGTCATGTCTTGATCTTCTCCACCTTGATCACATGACTCAATGTCATGTCTCATGTGCAATAAGTTCCTTCATCATCACATGTGTGAGCTTTGCAACATCTCCGAGCCATTTCCACCTTCATGGCATATGTTGCTCACACATATGTACCTATGAACTAATCACCTGTGTATCTCACATAAACACAATTAGTCCACCTAGGTTGTCACTCAATTACCAAAACAACACAAGGACCTTTCACATGCTTACATAGTATTGACCACTTAACTCACGTGCATAATGAGCTAAGCGCTTTGCAAACATGTGCATAAACTCATCATTAATCATAACTATATCAAGCATACAACTAGAGCAAACTAACAACATAATAAATAGCAACATAATAATATTAAAGTAGCACAAAGTCATAAATATAGAAATACAATGGCTATACCAGTCTCCAGACGACAGATCCGGAATCCTGAGCAATAGACCGTACTCTTCTTGAACCTTGCTAGCTAATCTATACAAGAAACTTGAAGAACTAGAGCTCTAATCTCTAATATCTAGAAACCCTAGTTTTCTGTCTAGCCCTGACTTATGATCTAATGACTTGATTCTCCCTAGAGGGATGGGGGGCTAGATTATATAGCCCTGAGGATACAATGTGAGCCCTTGGATCAAATCGACTTAAGCAATGGCTTAGATGCATCCTAGGATGCGGTGGGAAACTGACATAGCAATGAGACTGATAGGTGGGCCCCTGATGGGCCAGGCGACCTACAGGTGGGGCCGAGTGGCCCCACTTGGTAGCCTCTCGGCCTTTGCTTTGGTGACGTGGCTTTTGGAGTACCCTAGAACCTTCTGTAGTTGGTTTTGCGGCGGAATTCTAATTTTTCCTTTGATGTTTAAGTCCCCCTTGTTGGTTTTCTGATTAAACCCTGCTGAAAACACAGATTCACCAAAACTCATGAAATTTATTAGTTTAAACCCCTAAACCTTCATTGGTGATTATATTTGTGCCCTTATACGTGTTTAATTGATAGTTTAAATTGGTTGTTAAATATCGTCAACAGGAGCCGAAGAAGCCTTGGGCATCGTCCGGCTGCTCTGTTCTGACACTCTGCGTGTTAGGCTATGTCAGTTTGGACCGGCCTCCTTCGGGTGGACCTTCTGGAGTGTTCTTGGCAGTGAAGGAGGTCGGTTCTAGGGGCTGACATGTGGGCCTAGGATCTAAAAGGACCTTGATGTCACCTAGAGGGGGGTGAATAGGCATTTCTAAAAGTTATCAACAAATAAAACTTGCAGTGGATTACCTCCGGGGAGCAGGACCTCCAGGGGATGTCGCAGAGCCTCTAGGCAACATAGAGTACTCAGAAGCTACTATGCCTAGAGATCAAACTCAAACCAAATGTGATGATGTGCTTGGAGATGTCCAGTGACAAGTCCACAAAGTCCCTGCACTCACAAACATACACAACAAAGTAGATCAAGTGGAACACAAATAATGCAATTCAAAATATAAGGGACAGGACACACGATTTATCTCGTGGTTTAGCTTGCCACCAAGGCTTACCTATGTCCACGTTGTTGAGGAAGCCATAAAGGCTTAGAGTCTCTTCCAACCCTATCATGTTCTCAAGTCCAACACCGAGGTTGAGCTTGAGGGTTCCACTAAGATCTTTGGGTAATACAAACTTTCCCATGGCTCACCACAAGCACGGGAGCTCATCGGGCAATGCCTAGCCATCTAGGAGGCTTCACCTCCAATAGTGACGAATGCGCAACGAATGCTTGATGCAGCCCAACAACTGCTCAAAGTTTAGTTTGCTCTAATCAGCTCTCTATCACTTAATCACACACTAATTACTCACTCTCACAAAGAGAGGAATTAGAGAGAGCTCACAAATGGCTTGGAATAGGTTGGGAGTGGAATGGGAGCCAGCACCATGGCCAGGAGACGTGGGATGGGTATATGTACTCACCCCACAAAAACTAGCCGTTGGAGGTCAAAAACTAGCCATTATGACCTACAGACCCTGGAACCTCCGCGCATAGGCATGGAGCCTCCGCGGCCTGGAGCCTCCGCATAAACGGGCGGAACCTCCGTGGGTCTTGAGGACAGCACAAGTCACCATACGGAAAAAGCCATAATTTTTTACTCCAAACTCCGTTTTTTGGTGATGGACTTTCCAGAAAGCTTGTTTCGAGGGCTTTCCAACCCAACAAAGAACAAGCCCCAAAACCAACAAGTGAAAGTGTTGTCATTGTGTTTCTCTCATGTTAGCACTTGGGTTTGGTTAGTTTAAGCACTTGAGACTTGTCTATGATTCGTGTTGCATCCCTCTTGATAGTACGACATACATATACTTAAGATCAAGAGAATATAACCATTTCAACCACTTGAGTCTTCAATGTCTTCATATGCCATTTCTTCTCAATATCTCTTCATAAGGGGGTTGCAATCACCTTTTTGTCTCATCTCTTTGAGCAATCTCACCTTGAGCATGTGACTTGAACCATTTCAACACATATGAGTTCCATTCATGGCTTCAAGTCATTTCCACTAATGATTTGATCCTCAACACAATATGACTTGTCATAGCTTGATTGGTTCCTCGACTCAATGCAAGTACTTTCTTCTTCACCTTAGCCATGGTACCTCGGTCCTCAAGCCATCGCTTGCCCTTCACCTCCGCTTAGTCCCTCGAAGATCTTTCCTTGCTATCTTGACCTTATCAAGCCATACTAAAGTCATATCATACTAAGCATCCATTGAAAAGCCATTTCTTCAATATTGTGATCCCTGCTTAAATATCTTCTAGATATGAATGTTGAGATCAATCAAGCTTCAGTTTGATTCACATAGAGACATATATGAATAAACATTAATATGGTCAAGCCAATTCATGGTTCCTCATATCCTCTTCATTTTGGCTTGACACTCCTAACACTCACTTGAATATTTATCTTCATACTTCTAGCTTGATCAAATCAAATGTAAAGTGATTTTCCAAATCTTTATCCATACAAGCAAACAAATGTAGAGACCGACCTATATCCAATATGAGTTGTGTCCTTTGTCATTTAACATTTGCTTGGCATTTTCTCACTTATGCATTCTTAATTCATTCTTCAACCTTGATCAAAGCTAATTCACTATCAAACTCTTCTTGTTCATGCAAAGCAAGCCACCTATATAAGACTTTTCCATGTTATCATCTCATGTATTATTTGTCGGCTACCAAACATGCTTGCTTTCCCATGATGCCATGATATCCCACACATAGAAGTCATTTCATCAACTCCATTTGCATTGTTGTCCTTTTCTTGAACTAGATTGTTTCCATAACCTTCTAGCACAACAATACACAATTTTGACTTTCATTTGAATATTATGTGGAATACCATCAAGTTTGCCTTCTAGTTGAACCTTTGATACACTTCTCATCATACAATCTTCAAGTGTATGCAATACACTCAATTTCCTGTTCCACACTTAGCAAACTTGTTAGACCTTTAATTATGTTGTCATTCAATCCACCAAAACCCACTAAAGGGTTAGATGCACTTTCAATCTCCCCCTTTTTGATGATTGATGACAACACAATTAAAGCTTACAAGATATTGATAAATAATAAGATTTTGAATCCTATGATATAGGGAGCTCCCCCTAAATATGTGCATTGAAAGGAATTCAAATTTTAGCCTTAAATGCCAAATGCACATATTTAAGAAGTGTGGGAACTCTCCTTTATCTTAGCATCCGTGGGGTGCAAGGTGTCAACATGATAAATGTGATGCTCTTGGCAGTTCATGCACTCTTGTTAGACTTTTAATTATGTTGTCATTCAATCCACCAAAACACACTAAAGGGCTAGATGCACTTTCAGGAGCCCCTGAGCCTCTGGAAGCCGCTGGGAAGCTTTGTCTTCTTGTGTCACGCCCCGTGCATGACCTTGTCGGGAAAGTGGCCGGCAATGCCGTGCCTAAGGGGCAACACCGGGGGGGCTCGAGCCTCGGTAGCTCGGGGCTTGTCTTCTTGTACCCAGGCCTTGGCTGGTGTCGTTTGCCGAGCATGAGCCAAGGGTCGAACCAGAGTGTCGGCGTAGATCGGGAGTCTAGGGGCTCGGGCAAGCCCCTAAGCCCCAGGCAGAGGTCACGGCGGAGTCAGGCTCGGCTATGTTTCTTCTCAGAGGGTGTGCGCGAGCATACCTGATGGGTATAGCCCCCGAGCCCCCGGGCGATCCTGGAGGGGTCGGTCGGGGGGTCTTCTTCGTTCAGGAACCTTTGGACCTGAGGCTTAATATGCCCATATGTTAGGATCTCGTCACCGGGCATCTGCAACTCTTCTCCTAAACCACATGAAAAACCATGCCGCCACTGCTACTATCATAGCAGCGGCCGCCCGGCGTCTACATTCCAAGTCCATCTCTATCAACAGACAGTATGGAGACACAAATTAGAAAGGGATGAACCACTTGTGCTATGAACTAATAAGTAACCAAAGAATCAGACAACTATGACTAAGGTAGACGCGGCTGCCACACCAAATGGTGCTCCTCCAGCGCCTAATCTGCCATATGCAGTAAAATCATCAACCTAGGCACTGAGCTCAGTTTGAACATCGAAATAGGCATCATCATCCATAACATCTTAAGCAGACATCAAAAGAACAAGATAGATCCACATCATCACATACAAAAGGCACAAATCTGAGTACGAAACAAGTAGAAACAGGTAGATCTGCATCAAAATTGCACGGATCTAGGTGGGTACTAGCAGGAACCCTAATACCAATGCACGGTGCAAACAAAATCATGATACGAATCAGAGGAAGAGGAGGTGGGGGAAGGCAACATATACCGTCCGAAGCACCGGAGGGCCAACAAGGGTCCGCCGGAGGTGGTCGACGGTGGCGGAGAACCGAGGGCGAGAGGGAGGTAGAAGAGAGGCTGCACCAGAGAAATAGAGGCAGGAGAGGCGAGAAATGGGGGCGATAACCCTAACGCTCACTCGTGAGTGCTTTTATCGGCGGGACGGCGCCATCTCCCGCGCAGCGCCCCAAGGGTTCCCGCCCAGCATCACTCGGTCCTGGCTCGCGAGGGAAGGTCGAGGCGAGAAGATGGAGTCGTCCGGGATGGCGGAGGGGAGGGGAATGAGTGGAGACAGGCAAACCATGCGAGGGGGCAACCAACCAAGGCCCGACTGATGGGCCTGAGGACCGCCCCGTCGGGGCAACCAATCAGCCCCATAGTGGCTCTAGATGTGTGAGATTTGATCAGTTGAGTATGCTTGCTTTAATTTGCTGCATGCATGCTTTTGTGTTGTTTGATTAGTATATACATACATAGGAGTATCAGAGTATGAGTATTCCATAATTCCATTGGAATCCGAGTAGCGCGGAGACATCATGCACAAGCAGCGTGGAAAGTACCAGGGCCAAGGGTCGTACAACGTGCATGCATCATGCCGAGCACTAGCTCTTTTTTTCCACTCAAAATGTTGAAACAATGAAAGTACTAGTACAGCAATAGCAATAGTATAAATTTCACTACAGTAAGCTCGATTCGTTTCGCTGATAAGCTAGGCTGAAAAGTATTGTTCGCTGATTTGTTGCTGTACCAAAGCTTCGTTCCATCTCGATTCGCAATTGGCTTTCTCTCTGCTCAGATTCCATCTCCATGAAGCCTGAACTCCTGAAGCCAGAGCTCCTCAGCCAGTCTGGACTTCCATAGTCAGCTTTCTCCGCCGGCAGCCGCAACGACAGCTTCCCACCCCGTGGTGCAAAGAAGTATACCGTGGACCCCAATGTCCATGTGTGACTAGAGCGCGTCGTCATCGTAACGGATGGTGTCGTTTTTTTCATGGAAAACCTAGATTACACCAGGGCACCATCAGACATGCAGTGTTTAATTTGAAGATTATATTAATTCCATCCAGCTATGGGTTAAGCCAAGCGGGTAGGACTATGGGCGCGTTTGTAGAGCCTGGCTCGCTCCGGGCATGTAGGTCCATGGGAGCTAGGCTGGAGATGTGCAACAGACCTTTGTTTGGTTAGTTGTCTTGTGTTAGCCTGTCCCAACAGATCTTGTGTTTGGTTGTCTGATGATTCAGCAGGTGCCACGTTCACTTTTTGCCTACGCGCGTGCGCCTGCGCTCGCCCTCTTGCACACCGGGCCAGGCTGGAGAGGAACACAAAGGGGGTGATTGGTTGCTCAAGGGTCAGCGAGCTGGGATGGAGTGGTTGTCCAGGCTCTTTTCAGCCATGATAAAACTATGCACTTTGCTGTGTTTGGTTGTCTTTGTTGTTGGTCCAGTACGAAACAAGATCGTGTTTGGTTGCACGTATGCATCAAAGTTTTGAGTATCTGACACATGGGCCCCTACACCATACGTGTATGAAGCCATCCTAGCTCGCGAGGGAAGGTAAAATTGAGAAGACGGAAGCGTGCGGGATGGAGGGGGACAGATGAATGGAACGAAGCAGGCAAAACGTGTAAGGAGGGAAACCAAACATAGCCACAGTGCACCACTTGGTACCGGATGGGGCTCTGGACGGCGCGAGCAGGGCAACCAATCACCCCAAAAAATCTGCGCATGGGAGCCGGGTGCACTGTGGCTAATTTTGGTTTCATAGGGTGCCATTCCTATGTCTAATTTCTATTTGTTCCATAATTATCTACACTAATTGTTATAAATAAAATATTAAAAATAATTACATTTTTATGTATATTATTTATATACATAAAAATCATTGATTTATATTCTAGTATATTATTATGGTGTATATTACTCTAACAATATTAGTTGTATACATAAGAAAATATATTCTCTCTCTTTACTAAACTTTTCAGGCACAGGTTTTCAACCAAACGCATCGTCTCTCTACTTGCCTCGCGAGGCAAATTTCATTGAAACTCCCAGCAACTCTCATGCAACACTTTTTACCAGGCAAGTCACCCAGGTCTCCAACCAAACAGGCCCTAAGTGCATTTCTATCGCCACTTCTAAAGTGCAATTATTGCTTGATTGAAGGGACACCTATGTCATTTCCCTGTAGCACTAATTTGTCCAATAAATTTTGATAATTGTATTTATTTATTGAGGAGTGAGTATTCAAACTTTAGGCTTATGGCCTTGTTTAGTTCCAAAAAATTTTCCCAAAAAGTGTTACAGTAGCCATCACATCGAATCTTGCGATATGTGCATGGAGCATTAAATGTAGACGAAAAAAAACTAATTGCACAGTTTGGTTGGAAATCGCGAGACGAACGTTTTGAGCCTAATTAGTCCATAATTGAATACTAATTGCCAAATAAAAACGAAAGTGCTACAGTAGCCAAATTCCCAAATTTTACCTAACTAAACACAGCCTATGTACAAAAAAAAGCACCCTCCATTAGTCCCGTCACCGTAACTTTACAAAAATTCAAATAAATGCATATTAAAGACACACAGAGGTGCCCTACAGAGCTGGAAAAACAATGAATAAAATCATACAAAGTAATTAATAAATTTATCACGACTGTACAAGGATTAAGAGTCTCTATATGTATGTTGTGTTAGAAACTAAAAAAAAAAGAGAGGACAAGGGTAGCTATTTTTTTTAATTGTATGTATTAAGCATGAACTTTTAGATTCGTGCGGATGCATGGGTTGATACCTTAGTTATTTGAAACGATATTATGATATACGTTTGGATTTGTATGCAGAATGTTCTAGATGTATATTAGTTTACTATGTGTGCTTGCTCTTTTGTGCACGCAGAGCACAATTGGCATTGTTAGTTAGAATTACACAAGAGACCAAAGCATCAGGCCGCTTTCCCAGTTCCAGGGCCAGTAGTTCCCGTTCTTCATCAGAAAAGTTAGCCTCAACAACTCCTCCATCTGCATCTTAAAAGAATTTTAGTCTACAAGAGAAATCTTTCCTTCCGCCGCCGATCATTGCAGCCTTTGGAATTTCTGTCCCTTTATTAGTAGTACTTGTGAAGGAATGTGACTATGTGAGCAGCTGAGTCTTGAATATTACCGGTAGCTCAGTGAAGGCAAGAAATTCTGTCCCTCCTTTTGAGTTTTGACTGCACATTCCGGCGGCTTGCATTGGCGTCGACCTCATCACGGGCAGTGAACAGCGATGGAGGACGCATGGAGCATGGAGCATGGAGCATGGAGCATGGGAGCACAGGTGTAGTTAGTCAACAGATGGACACATCATCAATCAGATTCAGCAGCTACACCAAACGTCTCCATTGGCGTATAGGGTGGTCCGCATCAGTATTTTTGAGAGTTTCCAGGCGTTTTTTCCATGACGCTGTGTCACTGTCCCTGGAGCAGCCACGCGTCAAGCATCTTAATCGTCCAGAGACCAGAGCAAACAAACTTCAACAACAACCAACAACACAGACAACAAAAGGCAAAGAGCTGTACACCACACACACAGGTTCCAGGTCCGAGGGTATAGGACGTGTCTGGAACGCAAGAATCTCTCAGGAATTCGACATGTTTCTACGATGCTAGCTAGAGGTGAAACGATTTTTGCTTTTCAGGCCTCGTTTAGATTGCGAAAAAATTTCAACCCGATGAATAGTACCACTTTCGTCTTATTTGACAAATATTGTCCAATCGTGGACCAACTAGGCTCAAAAGATTCATCTCGTGATTTCCAACTAAACTGTGTAATTAGTTATTTTTTTTTACCTACATTTAATACTCCATGCAAGCGGCTAAAAATTGATGTGATGGAGAGAGAGTGAAAAAACTTGGAATTTGGGTGGCATCTAAACAAGGCCTCAGTTCGAAAAAAAGCTTGGTTTGTGCCTTTTGAAAGAGCTAGCTAGCTTCCATGTCATGGAATGCATGGTTGTACATGAATCATAACTCTCTTCAGCAGCATAATGAGTCGCCATCAGTGTGCATGAGTAGTCGGGTACACTCCTGTAATCAGTACACTTCCTGCCTCCCACCAAACGCAATGCATGACATGATTGTCTCATGCTCATCCACGACAGAGAGCTCAGAGCTGCATGCGATCGAGTATCTTATTTGTTTTCAACGGACGAATATGGTCGGTAGGTGCCATGTCCTGGCCCAGAAGCAATCCATTTTTGAATCTTTCCTAATTCCTATAGTCTATACACTGATCTGTTCGTTAAGCTATGACGACGTCGTAGTCCTACTATCTTGGAAGAGGATACGTTTTTGCTGTAAATAGGAGATTATTACACGGTTAGCTCGTAGTTAGGCATATAGGCACATCAGAAAAGGTCATGACTTGAGGGCGACCGTATCATGCAAAGTCCATGCATTCGGTTGGGGGTTGGTGCTGATTTTTTACCTTCCAAGTTAAAACAAAAAGTTGGTAGTGATTTTGACTGTTATACAGAGTAGTTTTATCAAGACTGAACAACACTAAGGCAGCGTTGGTTCGGTGTTATGGTCTAAATTTACAGTAGGTGGCCATTTCCCCTACCTTTCGGGAGAGGGGGTGTGTCTTTTACATTTCAGAAAGAAAGAAGGGTGCAATGTAACGTTGCTTCACGATGTACGATTGTAAGTTTCAAGAACCCTAAGACTTCACTGAGAGGAGCTTATCAAGGCCAAAATGGAAAGTAGTCCTAGTTTTTGTGCCTCTTGTTCCACATGTTTGGCTTGTTTGCCTCAAATGAACCGTGAAGTTATTTTCAGCTGTTGTGGCACTGTTATAGTTGTTGCTTTTGCTAGTTTTCTTCCACCAACGAACGGTGCAGCTGTACAGCTTTCTGGCCTGCTTTTTCCTTAGAAATCCTATTTCTTCTTTTCTCCATCCAATAAAACTCACAACAAATCTCTTTCCATTATTCAGGGGGGAAAAATCACGAAAACAATGTTTCTCCATTTGCGCTAGATGATGCCTTCTTTAATTTTAGCTTCTTACATTTCCGTGAACAAATATTCGTGAGAATCCTTAGGAAGGGTAGAGTTATGGCCGGACAGCGAATTCCATACATTTCTTACATTTTTAAGTGAAAACCCATGCCATACAATTGGAGAAGTGGGATGGGAAACATAAAAGTTTAGTTATTATGTCTATATATCCACGAGTCGGCTACACACCAGGTTCCTCACCGTACCAAAGCCCAAAACAAACTAAGACATTGGGTCTAACTCAACTAAAAAGACTAGTTTGATTGGTGACAGCTGCTCATGTCTTACATTGCTGTGCTCCTTTACCATTATTTTTTGATGTAAGACTGTCGAGTCTTGTTTCATGGGCGAGGATCGTTCCCTCTTATATTGCTGTGTTCCTTGTTGGATTTAATGTGAGCCAGGCCCATATTTTATTTAATTAATCAAATACATTCTAATGTCATATTAGATACTAGGTGCAATAAAATGGTGGACTGAATGTCGTTGATGGCTAAACTTGTAACGGTCATAGTGGTTACTAGTAACTCCCATGGTTATGGTTTTAGTTACTAGTAAACCCAATGTTTATGGCACTGGTTACTAGTAATTGATGGACGTTTCATGACGTCCAGGTTCATCCTCTATACTTCACCTTCCACCTTCCACGTCCATAAGAAAGGTGTGCTCGCCTTCAGCAGTGCATATGAGACATAGTATATTGCACCCTCTTCTCATTGTTGAGTTGCTCCCGAGCTTCCCTGTTCCAATCCTCGGATTGGAAGAGCAGGCCTCCGGAACCACGCACGCATCTACAACACCTGCTCGGGTGTGCCGGGCAATCAGGTTTTTGGGGAGCATCTAACGCGACTGCTCGCTGCCAATCTAATCGATGACTCTGTCTTCTTCCTAGTGGACGTTTGAGGGAATTCACTGCAAACATCGTCTTGCATCGACTGTGGTCCGCGACATCGAGCAACGTACTATGTCGAGTAGTACGCATGGACCCACAAGTGCCTTGAGCATGGGTCCCTCCGTTAGATATATTTCTACTCTTACTGTTTCAATATTCAGTAAGATTTTTTGTGCTATTAACATGATCAATATGTTCATCGTAGTTGCCACTGGTAGTTCACACACGTGCACATATTTATTGTCACAAATTTACTACTATATTCCTAGATCAAATGAAACATGGAAATACCTAATGTCCTAACATTCCTTCACCATCAAGCATGGATATCTGATGTGGGGAGTTTTCACTCCAAAAGATCAGGGGGTTAGGTGACCGGTTAGGCTAATGAGCTAACGCTCATCCTATGGTAAATCAGTGAATAAATTTCTGACAAGCTATAATTTTCTGAACGGTGAATCTATTTTAAATTCCGTCTGCACCATTGTGTTCTACGCGACGAGACGAACAAAACTAGATCCCATTTACATATGTTTCGAAGAATTTTTTTAGTAGCAATTTATGAATATTAACTTATAACATATAAGTTATAACGTATAACTTATAGCTTGCAACTTATGGCAAAACTTAAAAATACAGAAGTTATGAAACACAACTTGTGTACACAAGTTATTAAATACAAAGGAATAAATTAGCTTATAACTTATGTCAAAATTTAGAAACACAAAAGTTATTAAACACAAAGTATGAATTAACTTATAATTAATACAAAAACTCGAAAACAAAAAAGTTATGAAACACAACTTACCTAAAAAGTTATCAAACACAACTTATGTATATAAGTTCTTATATACAACTTGTGTACATAAGTTATTTTATACAACTTAGATGTACAAATTATTAGCAGATATGTTGGTAGCATGCATAAAAGGAAAAATTGATAGACTACTATAAAAAGTAAAAAGAGAAGAAAATAAAAAAATTTGTGTTTTATAACTTTTGTGTTTTCAAGTTTTGACATAAATTATAAGTTAGATGTTATAAGGCGTTGATGTTATTACTTATATGTTACTAGGTAGCGTGTCCGTGCGTTGCTACGGGACAACTAAATCTTTTGTACTAAAAACACACGGATTGCACGATAAGATAATAATACTGTTAAATTAAATACCGACGTTAAAGTGATATTTAATTCAAAAAGCAAAGTTCGTGAAATTAACACAGTCATGGAGAGCGCGGCGTCGCAGGCTCACAAACTCTACTGTATAGACTTTTTCGTGATATGGCTAAGATAATATTTTATATCGGCCGAAAGAATTCTCCGATATCCATTTCTTTCATGCGCCAATAAATCCATGAATAAGTTCCGCTGCATCTCCATATCATCCTGTACACACAGGTTCGAGTATACATGTAAATATTAGTGCCTGTCACATGGATAATACTGCGTGTCTTAAAAAATCTCTCATAAACATGTGTGGCTTTAGGACTATTCCACACAGACATATATTGTAGAATAAGGTATCCACTTGAGTATCTGTTCCAAGATGTTGAATTAGGTGTTGTAATTCTTAATTTCGACATATTTTTTAGGTCAAGGCAACCAATTGTGACACTTTTCTTAGTGGTGCATAATTTTATAGTGCACCTCTTGACTATCTGAGTAAGGACAAGTTAGCACTGCAAAGGCTCAGAAAAGCTGTTGAGAAGGCCAAGGTTGAGTTTTCTCCACTATACATACTAAAACCTATATCCTCTTTTATCATTGCCGATGCTTTTGATGCAAAGCAATTCAACATTATCATGATTAGATATAAGTTTGAGTCTCTTGTGAGCAATCTCATAGAGGGACTCTCATTCTTTATATGATCTGCCTCAAGGATATTGGCAAGACGATGGACCCATGTTGGAATGTCGCACTAAAAAATATCCATGTTTTGTCCACGATTTATTTCCCATGAATACATGCGGGTACTATGATAACACTAACTACACCAAAAGAAAGATTAGAGAGAATTTACATTGCCCCCAGAAGAATTTATTTATTAAGTTCTTTGGACTCTACAGGTAGTTTTGAAATATCTGTTTGCATGTCTTACCTCGTATCCTAATTCAAAATTTTGTAGTTTGATTAGAATATTTAGGTGATTGTATATATATAATATTCAATACAAGAATAATCTATGCATGATCTTCTTGAAAGATTTCTACAGTGTAAAGACATCTTCGTTTTTCATGTATGCCCGTGCTAATGCTACGGTAAAAACAAAAGGACAATATATCAATTAAAAATAAAAACAAAACTCATGCTCAAAGTCAAAGAGATAAATTATGGATGCTTGAATTTTATCATCCATTATCTACCGGCATGCCTATAAAATAGACTGAATAAACAATTAAACATAGATAGAAAACTAAATTAATGAAAGGATAATTGCAAGACATCAATTATCTCATAGCTTTGGATAATATCGTAAAGCTACTAAAAACTATAACCGTGCCTTCACCTTAAACATTGTCTAGATAAATGGATTACAATGAAAGAAATGGATATCGGAGATTTCTTCCTGCCAATATAAAATATTATCTTAATCGCATCACGAAAAGGTCTATAAAGTAGAGTTTGTGAGCCTGCGATGCCGCACACTCCGTGACTGTGTTAAATTCATAAACTTTGCTTTTTGGATTAAATGTCACTCTAATATTGGTATTTAATTTTTACAGTATTGTTATATTATCGTGCGATCCGTGTGTTTTTAGTATAAATTATTAGTTATCCCGTAGCAACGTACGGGCACGCTACCTAGTATAAATATAAAGAATAAAAAAGATGACAAGAAAGATTGACATTAGGCTAACTCCTTTTGATTCTTTACAAACACATCTAAAAGTTAACATGTGGGCTGTGGGCTGCGGGCATCAAAACAAAACAACAAAAAGAACATGGATTCGACCATAAGTAGCATTTGCCCTCCTTTTTTTTAAAAAAAAGAAAGGTACTGTAGAGTTACAGGATTGTCAATCTTATTAGCACCATCAATTTTTGGCAATTGTAGAACTCAACTAAGACACCCATTGAAGTGCTACATCCCTAGCTCGCAACCCAATTAAAAGTAAGTTCTCGCAAAACCTAGCTCCTCAGCCATTATTAAACTGCATGAAGGGCTCTGAAATGAAGACCACTATTTAAAAAAAAGAGTAAATGATTATTGTTTCCTTCCATGCATTATTGTTTCCTTCCATACATGATTATTGTTTCCTTCCATGCATGATTATTGTTTCCTTCCATGCATGATTATTGTTTCCTTCCATGCATGTGGCCTCCGGTGATCGATTTGTTTCCTTCAAAGCAGGCGGGGATCACAGGGATGACAGTTTCTTTTTCTATTGTGCGGAGTGAGCAGACGGACGAACCAAAACAAATATCGCACCAAAAGATGTCCACGCTTTGTTCTTTTTAGTTGTAGGATATTACTTAATACACACAATTAGCTACTAAAAATAAAGTTCTTCGAAACATATGGAAGTGGGGTCTAGTTTTGTTCGCCTCATCACTAAAACATATTGGTGCAAACGTAATTAAAAATGAATACACCGTTCCGAAGTTAGAGCAATTTGAAATAAATGTTACCCTTTTTTGCATGGTGACGTTAGGAGCAAGGAAAGGCAGCGGGGGAGGAGCAGGGTTGGCGGCCGGCATGCATTGTTGTCAGATCATTCGCTAAACCCAAAATAGGTGAATGACCACCGAAATGGATTTGGGTTAGGGCACGTGCGAATCATCACTTTTCCACTGATGGCTTGGTCAATTTGAGATGCATTTTTGTCAAAATAACA
The DNA here is from genome assembly GCF_019320115.1 of Miscanthus floridulus. Taxonomy (NCBI): domain Eukaryota; kingdom Viridiplantae; phylum Streptophyta; class Magnoliopsida; order Poales; family Poaceae; genus Miscanthus; species Miscanthus floridulus. Next base: position 30,009,394 of record NC_089597.1, on the reverse strand, counting down.
ATGACACTGGACAATGTTAATTATAATGTGGGGGTATGACCCTGGATACCCATGGCAAACTACATGGGTTGCGCTCCCAAGGGCGGTCCAGCCCACAAGACGAAGACCTACGGTGCACGACACTGCTCGACGTGCACCGCAAGACATCAAGGGCGATATCCTGAAGATACTATGAGATCTGTTAGGATGCGTTCGATCCCATGATTCATGTAATCTGTTATTACTTTTCGGTTATCTCCTAGATCGAACCGACTTGTAACCCTACCCCTAGACAACATAAGGCAGGCAGGGACCCCCTCAAAACACAGGCAAGATCATACGAAGCCAATACAATCTAACAGACCACAGGAGTAGGGTATTACGTCACGCTGATGGCCCAAACTTGTCTAACTCTTGTGTCTCTGTTGCCTTCTTGTTCTTAATTACGCGAACCTCTGCCGATCAATCTACCTTCATGGGATACCCCTCAGAGGACTACCGACGATATTCTATCGACAGTTGGCGTGCCAGGTAGGGGTGTGTGTGTTGTTTCCATGTCGAACAAGATGATACGTTTTGTAGGCTCTTCGTCCTTCCCACAACCCATGTAGATCTTTACGATCGGATCGATCTCCTGGGTCATCAACGCTAACGGAGACGGAGAGATCATCGAGCCGGTGCAGATCGATTCTGCGCCGACCACCCCAACACCTGTGACTACAAATCCAATCTTGGAACCGCCTTCGAGGTTGTCTTCATCAACAATCTGATCGCATCCATCGATCAGGTTGGCCAGAAGCTCGCCGACTGCCTCTCCATCGCAGAATCGGCTCTGACCACTCTGGTTTAGCGCAGACCACCTTCTGATTTAGATCCATCGAAGGCCAATCAGGAAACTCTAGGGATTGTGGCCCTACCCTTTGGGCTCACCAGCGTTGCCGCCTCTTACAAAGATGCCCTAATGGGCAAATTCACCGACCAGGTGAGAGACATCTATCCTCTCACTGACCAGATCGCCGACCAGCTCTCGCCGACTATCAACATGTTGCACGTTGGCCGACGCCCCAAAACATCCCTTCACACCATCTTGGAGGAGAATCCAGGCTCTAAGTCCTAGGGCTCCACAGAGACTATCGCCAAAACCGCCGCCGTCCAATCTCCTTTCCCACCCTTCTGAGGAGGTGGGATCTTTAACGTCAGCATCGACAACCCTCCATGGGATAGAGAAACCGATGAGGACTGCGCTGCTCATGTCAATAGGAATGCCAACCATACATAGCACCGAGCAAATGAGGCTACCATTGTGCTAGCCGAGGCTGCTTGCAACGAACAACTCGACTCACAAGGGAGGCCATGCCCACTCCAATGCAACTTCGACAACGAATTTGTCCGTGTTGATGGCCACAACATCTACAAGACCCCAAGTGCCAACTTGGTCGTGGCCGCCAATGAGCTTGCCCAGCTCGAGCAAACACCAGAGGTCGCCGCCATGCTTAAAGCGTGGCACTGCCAGGTCAATGAGATCTACCAGGATTAGAGGCCTTCCTGGTCGACAAGCTCGATTCACCGATCTACCACGCCAAGAACCAATCGCCGCCCTAGCCAAAGCTATTTTGCCGACCAGCATCATGATGATGGACAACCCCTCCAGGAGGAGCTAGGGGGAACCACATCAACTACCCTCATCAACATGACCAAGAAGTCGACCAAGATGTCTGAACGCACATCGACAATCTCCAGGACGCGTGGCGTCATTTTGACAGGCACCGTTTCTCTTGCCATGAAGAAGAAGTACACCGGCCTCAAGAATATGAGCAAGAGTTCGGTAATCCAGACACAGCCCTCTAGCCACTCAATGCCGGCAACGCCGTAGATCACGACAGTAACGATCCCGAAGGCCCCCGAGCATTCACGAGGGCACTCTGGACACTCCAGTGGCCCCATGGTTTCAAAATCATCGGGATCAAACCCTATGAGGGATGGATGAACCCCACATAGTGGCTACAAGCTTATGCCACCGCTGTGCGTGCCGCCGGGGGAGATACCAGTGTCATGGTGAACTATCTTCCCATCATGCTCACACCAACCGCGATGCACTGGCTCATGAGCCTCGCCCTGGACTCCTTCGAATCCTAGGAACAGCTGAAGAAGGTGTTCACCGACAACTACATGGCTACGTGTACTCGACTGGGCACCAAGCATGATCTGAACCGCATATATCAGAAACCGTCCGAGCTCCTCCATAGCTACATCAGACGCTTTTTCGAGATGAGGAATTATATTCCCAACATCATGGAAGCTAAAGTCATCACTGCCTTCGTCCGAGGACTCCATCACCGTGATCTCCACTCCAAGTTCAATCGCAAGCTGCCAAAGGGGATTGGTGAGATGATTACGACCATCAATCAGTATGCCGAGGCCGATGAGGCTGAAGTACGCTTCAACGAGGATGCGAGCACTCACCGCTCAACTCGCCGTAGCGTTGAGCTCCCCAACAACCAATGCCACAGTGACCGCCGCTATGACGACCGCGACCACCATCAGGACAGTGGTCGTGATCGGCCGAAAGGGTCCAAATCTGGTCAATATCGCCACTGCCAACCAGACCACATCATCGCCGCCGTTGATGAACCTCGCGCCAAGCGCAACTACGATCAGCAGTACAAGAAGATCCTTGAAGGCCCGTGCCCTCTCCACAAGAATAGCAAGCACAAGATGAAGGACTGCCTTGGCTTGGCTAAGGAATTCTATGACAAAAAGAAAGACAGCGACAATGACGATGGAGCCAGAGGTCCTCGACCACCTGGGGACAACAACAACGCCTTCCTAGATCACGACAAAGTGGTTGCCACTATTTTCAGGGGCCTTGCTGCCACCGAGAGCAGATGAGATCGGAAGCTCACTGCCCGCTGGGTGCTCGCCATCAATGCAGAAGACACCATCGCCAACCCTAGCTATCGTCCCTAGTCTGAGGTCCCCATCACATTCAGTAGGGTCGACCAGTGGGTGGACATCCCTTACATAGGGTGTTTCCCCCTCATTCTTGATGCAACCATCAGGAAAGTGCTTTTCAGGAAAGTACTCATCGACGGTGGAAGTGCTCTGAACCTCCTCTTCGTCGGAGCCCTAAAGGAGCTAGGCCTTGGAACAGAAGACCTCACACCCTCCGACTCCTCCTTCTAGGGTGTGGTACCTGGTAGGGCATCCAAACCGCTTGGAGAGATCACCCTCCCGATACAATTCAGCACAGCTAGCAACTACTATGTCGAGCACATCAACTTCTACGTCGCCAACTTCAACACCGCCTACCATGCCATATTTGGTCGGCCAGCTCTGGCCAAGTTCATGGCCATACCGTACTACGCTTATTTGGTGTTGAAGATGCCTTCGCCTGTAGGAGTGTTGGCCCTGTGGGCTAACCTCTCCATCGCCTACGCCTACGAGATAGAGTCTCATCCTCACCGAACCCACCAACCTCTCCATCCAGATGGCTAGCATGGTCATCGACACCAAGACAGTGCCCACCGATGACCTAGAGATCCCAGCGCTAGAGCCTCCTCGCGCCTCCGCCAAGTCCGAGGAAACAAAGGAGGTTGGCCTCGGCCTCAATGACCCCTCCAAGACCATCAAGATTGGGGCTCACCTCGACCCCAAATAGGAAAGCGTGCTCATCTCCTTCCTATATGCCAACACTGACGTGTTTGCTTAGAAACCTATAGACATGCCGGGGGTACCGCGAGAGAAGATTCGCGCCAAACCGATCAAGCAGAAACTCCGACAATTCACGTCAAACAAGAAGGAGGCTATTAGGGTAGAAATAAAATGGCTCCTAGCTACCGGATTTATTAAAGAAGTGTATCATCCTGAGTGCTTAGCAAACCCTGTTCTTGTTCAAAAAATGAATAAAGAATGGAGAATGTGCATTGATTACACTGATCTCAACAAACACTGCCCTAAAGACCCTTTCGTCTACCTCAGATAGACGAGATTGTAGACTCCACCACCGGCTGTGAACTACTCTCCTTCCTCGACTGTTACTCCGGTTATCACCAGATATCCCTCAAAGAGGATGACCAGATCAAGACATCATTCATCATGCCTTTTGGTGCGTATTGCTATACCACCATGTCCTTTGGACTCAAGAACGCCGGGGCGACCTACCAAAGGGCCATCTAGATGTGCCTTGACCAACAGATAGGCTACAACATCGAAGCTTACATCAATGATGTGGTCATCAAATCCAAAACCACCGACAATCTTATCGCCGACCTCGAAGAAACGTTCACCAACTTGAAAAGATATAGATGAAAGTTGAACCCTTCAAAGTGCATCTTTGGAGTTCCATTCAGCATACTCCTGGGCTACATCGTCAGCGCCTGTGGTATCGAACCCAACCCCGACAAGGTCTCCATCATCACCAACATGAAACGACCAACCTGCATAAAGGATACACAGAAGCTCACATGGTGCATGGTTGCTCTCAGCCGCTTTATTTCGTGCCTCGGCGAAAAGGGTCTACCATTTTTCAAACTACTCAAGGCCTCTGAGCGCATCTCCTAGTCAGAGGAGGCAGATACAGCTTTCGAGAAGCTCAAGTTGTTTCTAACAAAACCTCTGATCATGACGGTGCCTTAGCCAGACAAAACCCTATTGATCTACACCGCCGCCACTTCTCGCGTCGTGAGCACAGCTATCATCATCGAGCACGAGGAAACCGAACACACCTATAAGGTACAATGTTTGGTCTACTTCATCAGCGAGGTTCTTAATGAGTCCAAAACTCGTTACCCTCAGGTTCAAAAGCTGTAGTACGCCATTCTGATCACGTCGCGCAAGCTCCGCCATTACTTTGAGTACTTCAAGATCGCCATGGTTACCGAGTTCCCTCTAGGGGACATCCTACACAACAAAGAGGCCAATGGCTGCATCATCAAGTGGGCTATCGAGCTCGGTACTTACTCCATTGAATTCCGAAGCAGGCCTACAATTAAGTCACAAGCATTGGCTGACTTCATCGCTGAGTGGACCGAGATCCAAGAGCCCATCCCCCCTGCTTGCCCCAAGCACTGGGTGATGTACTTCAACGGCACCCTCAACATCAATGGTGCCAGTGTCGGCATTTTATTCATTACTCCAACCAAGGACAAGCTCCGATACGTCCTCCAAATTCATTTTCCAACCTCCAACAACGCCATGGACTCCGTATAGCCATCGAGCTCGGCATCAAATGCCTCATGGTATACGGAGACTCCACGCTGGTCATCAACCAGCTCAACAAAGATTGGTCCTATTCCAGTGAGATGATGGACGCATATTGCGCCAAAATCAGGAAACTCAAGGGGAAGTTCTACGGTATCGAGTACCACCATGTGGTACGAGATCAAAATTAGCTCGCCGACCACCTATCTAAGATAGGCTCTTCTCACGCCATGATTCCACCTAGGGTCTTTGTTCAAGACCCTCTTTACATCGTCTATTAAGGAAGAGAAGGAAGTTCAAGAAATCCCCCCTGCCGAGTAGTTGGTGCTTACAGTACCTTCGTCGGGAGTCGATTGGAGGAAACAGTTCATCAAGTACCTCACCAACGCTGACGTACCCGCCGACAAGACCGAAATTGAATGTCTAATCCATCGCAGCAAGCATTACATGCTGGTAGATGGAAACTTGATGAAGAAAAGTGCCAAGGAAGGAATACAGTAGAAATGCATCACCCAAGAAGGAGTGAAACTAGTTCTCAAAATTCACTGTGGTTCCTGTGGCAATCATGCGGCCTCGAGAAACCTGGTCGTTAAAGCTTTCCGAGCTGGTTTTATTGGCCTAAGGCCATCGCCGATGTAGAAGACCTCGTCCCACGTTGTGAAGGATGTCAATTTTTTGCCAAGCAAATTCACGTGTCGGCGCAGGAATTGCAGACCATCCCAGCTTCTTTGCCTTTTGCATGCTAGGGACTAGACATGATTGGGCCCTTCAAGCCTACACCAAGCGGTTTCTGGTAGGTATATGTCGCCATTGATAAGTTCTCCAAGTGGATCGAATACAAGCCGCTTGTTTTGGCTACTACAAAGAAAGCAGCCAAGCTCTTCGAAGATATCGTCCATAGATCCGGTCTCCCGAACAGCATTATCACCGACCTTAGAACTACATTCACTGGTCATCATTTTTGGGACTTCTACGAAGACCGATGCATCTCCGTTAAATACATCTCCATTGCCCATCCCAGAGCCAATGGCCAGGTCGAACGGGAGAATGGCATGATCCTCGATGCCCTCAAAAAGAGGCTATATCAGAAAGAGGAAAAGCATCTAGGTAGATGGCTCAAAGAGCTTCCAGCTGTGGTCTGGGGACTATGCACTCAAGCTAGTGGTAGCACCGATGTGTCTCCCTACTTTTTGGTCTACGGCTCAGAAGCCATACTTCCAGCGGACATTGCCTTCCGAGCACCTAGGGTGGAACATTATAATGAAGAGCAAGCCACAGCTGTTTGGACAGAGGACATCGACAGGGCCAAAGAAGAATGCCTAATCACTTGCATCCACACAGCCAAATACCTAGAAGGCTTGCGAAGATACTACAATCGCAACATCAAAGGTCATTCATTTGCCATCGGCGACCTCGTTCTCCGTAGAAAATAGAAAACCGAAGGGATGCACAAGCTCTCCTCCCCCTGGGAAGGGCCTTACATGGTCAAAGAGGTTACCCGACCAGGGTCTTACCGGCTATTTGACTTGGATGGAAATGATATCCACAATTCATGGCACATCGAGCACCTTATACGTTTTTATCCTTGAAACGCTCTAGATATGTACTCTCCACTCCATAATGAATGAAGTTTTTGTCGCCATAATTTATCTCCATTATTTCTCCACTACAGTTTAATCTCCATTTGCGGTCGCCAGCTCTAAGCTACTCCATAACAAACTCCGACAATTATACGTGATCTCCATAAATACTTCGCCACGTTTCTCCATACTAAAATAGCTCTAAGATATTTCGCCAACCATCAAGCAGCACACATTCCATTCTATGTTCTTTGGAGAAAACCCAGTCTCTGATCTCTCCCTACACATGCTATGGGCTCCGCGCTCTGCATTATGGGTGGTCGGTTGCAGTTCCTCGGTCACGTCTGTTCCTCCTACACGTGCATGGGCTCCGCGCTCGATGTTATGGAATATGGACTAGCCAAGGCCAAGAGCCCAGTAATGAACTAACTGCTTGGACGCTACTTCTACCATGTATAATTATGTTAGGGTTAACAATACATCTATTTTTCACCAAAAGTGCTGGCAAACTGCATAAACACGCACACGATGTCTACTTACAACATTTATACAAATACATAAATGTTTGTTTACGCCATCATGCATTTAACTCTCCTCTCTAGCTGTTACATACAAGTCTCCGTCTATTTAGGCCATTGAGCTTGGCCCTCACCATCCACCTCGCTAAATAGATCGACATCGCCAGCTAGCCTTTTCGCCGCGTCCTCTACCTCATCTTCCAGCTACTGCTGCTTCATCGCACCTGTCCCTCTGGCAAATCCGGCCCCTATTGCTTGAAGATCGATGGCAGGGTAGTGGGACTAGACCACCACTAGGGCATGTGTCATGGCGAAGATAGTGCCATCTCGGTTGAAGCTCTTGAAGTTCTCCCACACCGCCTTGCATCTGTTGATGATGGTGTCCATACATGGTGGCCTATCGTCGGGCTGAGGAGCTACCTCCATGTCGACATAGTCAAGTACAGGCTTGACCCTAGCAACCATGGCATCAAGTTTCCCCCTCTGGGTTCTGGCCTCCAGCTCCAGCACATCGAACTACGCTTGGCCCTTCGACGATAATCTACAGACTCCAAAAAGATCCATCAAGCGAAGAAATCACTTCAACAACAACTCTGACCACGAACTACTCACCTTTCAGCTCCTCAGCCAGTTTCTCTGCTCACCTAGACACCTTCTCCTTCTCCTCTTGGAGTTGATGGATGACCTGACGCAACTGGCCAAGCTCTATATCTTGCTCTACAAAAGTGACGATCATCAACAACATTTAGTTTTTTTGGCAATACAGAACAAGTTCACCGATCCGCAGTACCTTTCTTCTACTCAGAGATGCTTCTCAGCTGCTCGGAGTTGTGCTCCAACTGCTTGGAGTTATGCCTCAGCTGCTCGATGATGGTCGTCAGCTCCTTGGATAAGGCCCCTTTTTAGTATTCCAGGTCCCTCGCGTTCGATTCAGCAAGATCTTGTTCGTGCTACGTCCTCTAGACGTTCTTCTCCATCAGCTTCACCTCCTCCTTTAGCTTTGCGTTCTCCTCAATTAGGGGCTCCATCCTCAAGATCAGCTACTGCCATTGTGCGGTAGTTTGCGCTATACCCTGCAAAGCACCAAGATTATGAAGAACTCCATGCTCCAACGCCAAAGACGTACATTGCCGACACAATACTAACCTCCATTTGCTTCATAACTGTGGAAATGGCAGACCGCAACCTCTTCACCTCCTTGGTGGTGTCCTCCTCTTCCTTGACCACCACTTCATCCCCCCGCTTGCGGAGAATCCGGACGGCTTGAGGTCTTGATTCTTCACGCTCAATCTCCTCAACCTCATCCTCTTTCTCCGCAGCGGGTGGCCGCACAGAGTGCCCGACCATGCCCTACGACATCTCAGGGCATGCCATTTGCTCCTCCAACACCGACGTCGGTAGCTCCCGCTCCTGCCTCTAAAGGTTCGGTGGCTCCCGTCGTCGCTCCTGTCGTCTCCATCGCATCGGCCACCACCGTCGCCAACCGTTCTCCGCTGCCAACTCCATCAGCAGTGGTGGTTGACTCCTCCGTAGGCCATCGAGTGCCCAGGGACTCTAGGATGGGGTCTATCGGCATTGCCTCCATGCTAGAAATAGCCCCGGTTGCTCGCTAGTCTGGCCTAAAGGATTGAGATCCTCGGCATGCCTCGTTCTGCATCAGATCAGTTCATTAATCACCGCAACTATAAAGATCGGACAACAAACGATTCCAAGGCAAGGATACTTACACATCGGCTTCCCAGTAGATGGTTCTAAACTAGCGCTGCCTCCCCGAGCACCTAGGCATGGCTCTGGGGTCAACCTATGTGCCCTAGGCTAGAGGTCTTATGGCCCCCGCCATCGGCCTCTCCTCTGCCTGCTGCTCGGAGACTCCCTCCCCTCCTTTCGACTGCACCTCTGCACACGTGTTGCGTGATGGTGCCTCAATGCTCAGAGGAGGAGCTACTAGAGCCCCATCATCGTCCGACCACTCAGACATCACCGCACTCTACATTCGAGTAGTCTGATCACCGCCAAGCGAGATGCCGCCCGGCTTGCGGGGGGCTACACCCGCTGTTTTCATCTTCTTTTGGGCCAGCTCATCTTGCGTCGCCCTTTTCCCCCGGACCTTCTCCAATACCGAGGGGACTCTCCGTATAACCAGTACCTGTGCCTCCGGATTCGGATGAGGTGCGGACAGCACCTTCCTCTGGCTGAGTGGATGGCCTAGCGTCTACCGCTTTCGACCAATCACTCCTCGGCATGCCCGAGAAGTACGCCGTCCTTTCCTACAAATGGATCTTCCCACAAGTGAATCAGCTTACTGCTCGGCATGACACAGGATAAAAAAAACACTAGGACCAACAGTTGAGATTTTTACCTGAGGAGGTGGGTTCGTGCAGTTGAAGGGTCTCGGCTGCCCTAACACGCTGAACGACGCGTTTGGAGTGAATAGCTATGGGGCTCAGTGTAGCACGACCTCCTTCATCAACCTCTCCATCCTCTCCTAGGTGCCATCAATATCTCCTTTGAAGTCAAAGCCCGGATGGGCCCTCTCCTTACAGGGCTAGATACGGCGCACTATGAAGCTCACTACCACAGCGACTCCATTCATCTTAATACCCCTCATCATCCCAAGGAGCTCCTTCACCTGATCCATATCAGCACTACTCGGCTTCTCTGACCAGCTCCTCTGGTTCTCTGGAATTTGGTCGATGTCGCACCGGATGGTTGGATGGCTCTGCTTCATATAAACCACCTAGCATTCCACCCCTTCAGCGAAGTGTTTAGCGGCATAGTGAGGTACTCACCCGCCATCCCATCTTAGAGCTGTAGATACACACTGTCGACCACTCTGGAACTGCCCCCGCCCTTCTTCTTCGGCCAGAACAGGTGTCGAAAGAGGTTGAAGTGGGGGAGAATGCCGAGATACGCCTCGTAGAAATGGATGAAAATAGAGATGTGCAAGATGGTGTTCGGATGCAGATTGCACAGACTCACTCCCCAGAATTCCAACAGATCCCGCAAGAAAGGATGAATAGGAAGTCCTAATCCACGCCAGAAATAATCTTCAAAAACTATAACTTCATCAGTGTGCGGCATTGGAAAGGGCTCACCGTCGGCTGGACGCCATCTGGCGGTGACTCACTTAGGGAGAATGCCCACCACCACCATCTCGTTGAGCTCCGTCTGCCCCATGAGGGATGGTACCCACTCCTTGTCATGGCTCGTCTTGGCGGCCGCCTTCTTCGTGTTACCACCTCCCCTCTTCGGCGCCATTTCCTTAGATCTAGATTGGGACTGGCGGCGGAGCGCGTGTGAATGCGATTGGGGGAGTGTGAGGCTGAAGAAGAAGACGAAGTGGTGAAGTGGCAAAGGTGGGAGCACGGAGTGCGTTGGCATAGTTATAAAGGCAACCCCCACTTTCCACATTCAAGGGTTTTTGGGAAACCGCTCCACGATTTGCGCCTTTTCGAATTCCCTGAAGGGGCGTGGTGGGCCATTATCTGGGCTTCTGTGCAATTGCAGCCCATATCGCCCATTTTTTCGCCGCAACTTGTTACTACACACCGAATATTCGCCGACTTCTCCACAATACCATTAAGGCTCAGTAACTCCTACTGTACAGCCGTTACTCCGGTTTTTTCTCCATGAATTGATTTCTCCAATATATCCACTTATGGCTCGGGGACTACGTCATCACTACGATTTGGTTTCTCACCACACTGGGGATTTTCTTCTGGTCACGGTTGTTTCTGACCCTGGCACCACATGACCACGTCACCTACTATCGGGCTCGGGGACTAAGTGGACACACTTCACCTTGCGGTGAATGTACGTTTTTTCATTTCAGGGCTCCGTCCGGGGACTGGTTGCCTGCTCGGCTAGTCTTCTACTTTTCTTCTACTTTGGACCCTGGCACCACGTGTCTATGTCACCTACTGTCAGGCTCGGGGACTAAGTGGCCACATTTCACCTTTACGGTGAGTGTGTTTGCTTTAATCTGGAAGACTCCACGCCTCCTAAAGCTGAAGAAGATTATCTCCCTTTCTCGTGGTCGGACTCTAAGTGGGCACACTTGGTCCACTGCGATGAAATTTTTGGATTTTGAACTTGAGCTCCTTACATCCTTATGGCAAGCCTTACTTGGGATACACTGCTCGGCGATGGTACACAACTGTTCAGCAACTCATTATGGTGGTCGGACTATGAGTCTGACTGTTCGGCTTTGTTCACACCTGCTCGGACAAGCTCAAGACGGCGTTGCACAGCGGATACAAGGCGCTTGGGGACTAGCTGTGGGGGTACGACCCCGGATACCCACGGCAAACTACATGGGCTGCGCTCCTAGGGGCGGTCCAGCCCACAAGATGAAGACCTACAGTGCACGACACTGCTCGGCGTGCACCGCAAGACATCAATGGCGATATCCTGAGGATACTACGAGATTTGATAGGATACGTTCGATCCCATGATTTATGTCATCTGTTATTACTTTCCGGTTATCTCCTAGATCTAACCGACTTATAACCCTGCCCTCCAGACTATATAAGGCAGGCAGAGACCCCCTCAAAACACAGACAAGATCCTACGAAGTCAATACAATCCAACATACCACAGGAGTAGGGTATTACGTCGCGCTGATGGCCCGAACCTATCTAACACTTGTGTCTCTATTGCCTTTTTGTTTTTTATTACACGCACCTCTGCCGATCAATCTACCTTCATAGAATACCTCTCGAAGGACTGCTGATAATATTCTGTCGGCACGTAACGAGCTACTACGAGAAATTTCCTTACCGAGAAAGAAAGAAAGAACATGTGCCGTGTCCCAAAAAATAAACACGACTTGGACTTTTTCAATGAATCGTTCGATCATTGGTGTTTGGTTTTTTAATCGTTCCTAAAATTTATGTCATATCGAATGTTTAGATGTTAATAAGGAGCATTAAATATAGATTAATTATAAAACCAATTACATAGATGGAGGCTAATTTCCGAGATGAATTTTTTAAGCCTAACTAATCTGTCATTAGCGAATGTTTACTGTAGCACCATGTTGTCAAATCATGGACTAATTAGGCTTAAAAGATCCGTCTCGTAAATTAGTCGCAAGTTATGCAATTAATTTCATAATTAGTCTATATTTAATATTTTATGCTTATGTCCAAATATTCAATGTGACAGAAATTTTAGGAAGACATGTAGTAACCAAACAGACCAGCCCCTGCAGGCTTCAGACGTCGTTGTCAACAATCGACAGCAACGGAGTGTACTATACCACCCACGCTTTCCTCAGTCGGTCAGTCCTGGCATTCACTCTCCAACCGTCTCCCTTACTATACAAGGTACAAGTACACCTCTATTTAAACCACCGAGCAACCATCGTCACTCACCAGCTGCTCAGCACCACGCCTGAGAGCTTGTTACGAGGCAATGGCGCCGACGGTGAAGGTGCTGACGTCGGAGGTGGTCGTCCCGGCCGAGGAGACTCCGGCGGGCAGCATCTGGCTGTCCAACCTGGACCTCGCCGCGCGCCGCGGGTACACGCCCACGGTCTACTTCTTCCGGCCCAACGGTGACCCGGGGTTCTTCGCGGCGGACGTCGTCAAGGGCAGCCTCGCCAGGGCGCTGGTCGCGTTCTACCCGCTCGCTGGGCGGTTCGGGGTCGACGGCGCCACCGGGCGCGTCCAGGTGGACTGCACCGGCGAGGGCGCGGTGTTCGTGACGGCGCGGTGCGACTACGCGCTGGACGAGCTGATGCGCGAGTTCGTGCCGTGCCGCCAGATGCGGGACCTGCTGGTGCCCCCGACGCCCGCGCCGAACCCGCCGTGCGCGCTGCTGTTCGTGCAGGTCACGTACCTGCGCTGCGGCGGCGTCGTGCTCGCGCTGTCCATGCACCACTCCGTGTGCGACGCGCGGGGCGCCGCGCACTTCCTCGAGACGTGGGCGAGCATCGCGCGCGGGGACGACGCCGACGCGAACGCGAACGCTCCCGTGCCGCCGTGCTTCGACTACAGGCTGCTCGCCGCGCGCCCGGGCCCGGCGCGCGCGGTGCTGTACGACCACCCGGAGTACAAGCCGGAGCCTGAGCCGGCGGTGGTGGACGCCGGCGCCGGCGCGTCCGACGACTACGCGAGCGCCATCATCGTCATGAGCAAGGCGCAGGTGGGCGCGCTGAGGGCGCGGTGCCCGGGGGCGTCGACATTCCGCGCCGTGGTGGCGCTGGTGTGGCAGTGCGTGTGCCGCGCGCGGGCGCTGCCGCCCGAGGCCGAGACGCGGCTCTACTCCATGATCGACATGCGGTCGCGCCTGGACCCGCCGCTCCCGCCGGGGTACTTCGGCAACGCGGTGGTGCGCACGTCGGTATCCGCCACGGCCGGCGAGTTGGTGGGCAACCCCATCGGGTACGCGGCGCGGTGCGCGCTGGCGGCGACGAGCCAGGGCGACGACTACGCGCGGTCGCTGGTGGACTACCTGGAGGGCGTGGACGCCATGAACCTGCCCCGGAGCGGCATCTCGCGCGCGCACCTCCGCGCCATCAGCTGGGTGGGCATGTCGCTGTACAAGGCCGACTTCGGGTGGGGCGCGCCGGCGTTCATGGGGCCCGCGCTCATGTACTACAGCGGCTTCGTGTACGTCATGAACGCGGCCGAGAAGGAGGGTGCCCTCGCGCTCGTGCTGTCGCTGGAACCGGAGACCATGCCGGAGTTCAGAAAGGTGTTCGCCGAGGAGCTCGCCAGCCTGGAGGTGCTGTAGTGCATACATGCATATACTAGCTCCGAGTAGCAGCTAGCCGCTAGTGCATGGTTGCATGCGTGGAACGTCCACGTGTCACGCGTGTCCATGGTTATTATATAGACGTGACGTACGTGGAACGTCATGTGTGTGTGCGCGCGCGCGCGCGGAACTGCGTATATATTGCTGTTGATCCATGCCACGCCAGGTTATTACGAACGTCCATGGCATGTGCTACTACATACATGACATGCATGTGAACGAGACTGTCCAGCTCTAGGCTGTGCAGTCTTTGGATGCTTCATGCATGACTATATATGAATGTTTATATTGGTTTTCATATATATATGACAAATAAATAGAACGCATACTTATAAATTTCATCAGTCCCATATTTTTGTCACTCACCTAAACCTCACTTCCTCCGTTACCTCAGTTCAGACCTCGGCGAGTTCGTCGATTTGTGTGAAAAATAATAGGGTGGAATCCTGATATGCAAGACAACATAATTTGGAAGTTCAATGCTTCGGGAGAATATTCAGCCCGGTCAGCCTATTTGGCCCAATTCATAGGCTCGACAAACATTGAATTAGACTCTTCCAAATTATAAGTCAGTTTTAACTTTTTGGTCAAAGCGAATCCTCCAGGTCGATAGGGAGCTAAAAGATCGACCACCTTAATATATGTTTCAAAGATACATAATTTCGTATCTAACTCGATAAAGGCAAGCACAGATCTACTAGGAAATGTTGCACTAGTATCCACAGGACCTAAATTGTCAATAGGCTCCCAAAGAACGTTAAAAATTCGTCCGAGAGTAGCTCCACTGACCGGAACACTTAGAGGAGTTCCCGTGTCAATCACTTCCATTCCTCTCATCAACCCGTCTGTAGTACTCATAGCCATAGCATTTGGAACGCAGAAAGTAACTTATATGAAAAACGTGGGGCCTTGAATTAAAAGTTCTTTGCTTAGCTAACAATCCAAAATTGCTGATCCTAAAAAATCCAAAATTGCTTATGGATGGCAAACCGGCTTCATTCTCGTGGATGGCCAAAATAGGACATCTTCCCTTCGTGTCAAAGAATCGCCCTGACTGATCGCCGTTGGGTGCGCGACATCACCGGTGCTCCAACTGCCTCAGTACTCTACAAGTACGTTCACCTCTGGGCGAGGCTTCAGAATGTTCAGCTGCGACCCTTGGAATCTGATCGCTTCGTCTAGCGTTGGTCGATTGATGGCCAGTACTCTGTTCGCTCGGTGTACAGGGCTTATTTCGTTGGCTAGACGTGCATGGCGGGCGCCAAGGAGCTTTGGAGCGCAGCTGTCCCTCCGAAGGTGAAGTTCTTCTTCTGGCTGGCTTTGCATGGTCGCCTATGGACGGCTGAGCGCAGGAAATGGCATGGCCTCTAGATGGACGCGGTCTACGCCTTGTGTGATCAGCTCGACGAAACAACGGACCACCTCTTGTGCTCATGTGTCTACGTTCGTGAGGTATGGTCCCGATTGCGGCTTGCCATGGGCTCCCTCGCCGCAGGGCCTCAGCAGACATCTACCCTACTCGACTGGTGGCTGCTGGGTAGAGCTACACTGCCGCAGGCCCTCAGGAGGAGCTTCGACTCGCTAGTGTTGCTTGTCACCTGGTGCCTGTGGAAGGAAAGAAACTGTTGCACTTTCGATCGTAGCTGTTGATGCTTCATAATGCTTCCATGTTGATGCTTCATAATGCTTCCATGTTGATGCAACCACAATCTTGTCTTTGTACTCAACCAAACCAGGATGATAGTTTTTTAGTAGACATGTCAACACACTTGTTGGAGTCCTTCCCTCCCCTCCAGCCCAGTGCCTATATATATTAATGAACAATTCAATTAACATGTCGTATGAGTGCATATTTGCATGAAAATCACAATGTAAATTTGATAAACTCACGATTTTCCTTGTGGCTCAATCAATGGGTGATCTTGCTCATTGGGGATAGTTGGGGGGGAAGATCTGCACATCCTCGCAAGTGTCCTTGACTTTGCTCACTTGCTGTAGAAGGTTCAGCAGGTTCATTATGACTTGAAGTCGTGTTCTGTCTAGTAACAGAACCGGTGGTAGAATGACTTCGTGTCCCACGATGTGAGAGTGTCATCACTGCATATATGAAACATATGTTACAAATAGCACTATAGAAATGGTAATGAAACATATATAAAATAATGAAGAATAATGTGAAATCAACAAAATATGCAAAGAGCACTTCCTAATCATTACTCCCCCTAAAAGTCATCAGGATCAGGGTATTCCGCTTGTGTGAAATCAACAAAATATTCTGGATTACATTCTACTTGCACTTCAATTGGAGGTTCATTCTCTCTAGTCACACTATGTCGTTGTTTTACCAGCATAGAAATTTCATTTGGATCATTAATCTCATCAAAACCATCACTTATTGTGATATTATCTAAACCTATTCCAATGTCTACGACAAATTCTCCCTCTAGACCATCTTCCTGGAAGGTATCTATACATGGTGGGTCTTCATCATTGTACTCATCCATTGAACGAATGGACAAGTTCACAACAGGGCTGACCTTGTATGCAACCCACCACCCATTGAGGTTCAGATCAGATTTACATGGATATGGAAGATAATAAACCTGCTTCACTTGGCTAGCAAGAACAAAAGGTTCATTTGCTGGATTACATAATTCATGGGCAACTTTTACTAGTGCAAGTCTATCGAAGTGCCTCACTCCATTAGTTGGATGGAACCAATGACACTCAAATAAAACAAGGCTGAAACCACTACCACCGTCAAACTTTAACTCAATAATGTCTTTGATAATACCGTAATACTCAAGCTCAGTGTTGCTTCCATCATCAGCACCAACAGCAAGCACCCTTGTGTTGGTGGTAGTTAGGTTCCCTCTAGATTTTTCATACTTTTCAGATCTAAATCTGTACCCATTAACTTCATAAATATCATATGACTTGACTTTGAGGCCACATCCATGTGATAAATGACGCAATTCACTATGTATGCTTGCATCCATGTCACACTGCAATGTTAAAATTAAAAATTAAAGTGTATCCAGATTTTACATGACTGTATCTACATAGAAATTGGTCAATTAACTAGTACCATGTTTCTAAACCATTCAAGCAAATCTAGTTTTCTAGGGCCAGCCCCATTAATCCTTAAGTTGTCTAATTGTCTTTGGCTTGGTGGTCTTGCATGGCTCCATTGTTCTCATTCAAATTTTCTATGGGACACAAAAGCATGAATTATTGTAATGATAAATGTTATTAGCTGGTTTATTAAATTGGTGTACTCACTGAACATATTCATCCATTTCAGTCAAGTTTGTGAAGATATAAATCATTGCTGCCTTATACTCTTCAACGGTTAGAAACCTTGTTGTTCCTCTACCACTTTTCCATCCACGCACTTGGAACAAACTAAGGGTAGAATAAGATGGATCAGCATTATGAGCATAACGTTGTGGCCAATTTCGGGAGCTAGATACGAGGTCAGGTAAGTATAATGATGTTAAGTGAGTGATCTCCTCAACAAGGCATCCTTCCACAATTGATGCTTCAACATGAGCCTTGTTATAGACTTTTGCCCTCACCTTTTTAACAACCTACAGGAGTTTTTAGTTACTATTAGTTCTTTGAATATAATAGCCAAATGGTAAAAAAACAGAAGTCCTAAATGTATACCTCTCAACTCCATACATCCATGTGTACATTTTTTCAGTATGCATAGCATCAATGTGATGCAGATGCATAAGTAGAGGGAAATATGGCAATTCCCACAGAAATGGGATGTGAGTCCAATTATGGGTAGTACCATAACCTTCAAAAGATCCCTCTTTGACTTCATTCATGTATGCTAGCACCTCTACCCCTGTTAACCGATGTGGAGGCATGTCATACACTCCTACGCCCTTCCTAAATGCATTCTTCTAGTCCCTGAAACTATGGTCAGCTGTCAGGAACTTTCTATGGCAATCAAACCAACTATACTTGTGCCCATTTGGTAGCCAAGCGTTGTCCACATCTGCCATACAATCAAAACAGGCCAAGCCACCATGTGTTGACCATCCAGAGAACATACCCAATTTAGGATAGTCATGGATGGAAGTATGATATGCAACCCTCATTTGAAAATTTTGCTTTGAGAAGCTATCATAGGTGAGAACTCCTGCCCAAGCTTCCTTGATCTCATCAACAAGTGGCCGCATGAAGACATTCATATTCTTGCCAGGATGCTCCGGTCCAGGAATCACTAAACTAAGAAATATATTCTCCTCCTTCATACAAAGAGCTAGAGGTAAGTTCAGAGGAATTGAAAAAACTGGCCAGCAAGAATATTGAGCTTTTCCATAGCCAAATGGGTTGAAGCCATCTGTTGCCATAGCAATCTAAACGTTCCTCGGTTCTATTGCAAACTCTGGGCAAGACGTATTGAAATGTGTCCATGCCTCAGCATGAGAAGGATGCACCATAACATTTGGGTTGGCACGTCTACCCTCCTTGTGCCACCGCATGTGCTTTGTAGTGTTTGGCTCCATGAACAACCGCTACAACCTTGGTATGAGTGGGAGATAGCGTAGAACCTTACGTGGTATTGGTTTTCGTTTATGCCCTTGGTGTGCTTGTTCAGTAACTACATATCTACTCTCCCCGCAGAAATCACACTTATCCTTGTTCTCATCCTGTTTGTAGTATATCATGCAATTGTTTGTGCAAGCATCTATCTTGATGTAAGGCATTTTTAAACCACGAAGAAGACACTGGCACTCATACAAAGTTTTTGGCATCTTATGGTTCTCAGGAAGAACATCACCAAACAAATCCAATAATTTATTAATGCATTCTATAGGGAGATTGTATTGTGACTTAACTGCCATCAAGCATGCTACAGCTGTTAGCAGTGCAACACTAGTGTAGCTATGGAGCGGCTCTTTTGAAGCTGCTAACAAGGCATAGAATGCCTTAGCATCTGCTGTTGGTTCGTCTTCTACACTATCTGTATGCATTGCATCACCGAAATCAGCTAACATTTGATCTAAACCATCAGTAGTATCATACGCATACTCCATTGTAGGCTGACTAATATGTTGTTGACCATGTTCAGTCCATATAGTATAGCCAGGCATAAATCCTCTTTTGCACAAATGCATGCTCATGACGGCTCTTCTACGTCTAACTCTATTGCGACAATCTGAACACGGACAAACTACTCCAAGTTTTTCAGAATTAGAAACAGAACTGAAAGCCTGGTCTAGGAAAGCATTTGTATTTCGCACCCAATCGAAGGAATGACAACCATTGTCATTCCAGCCTTCATACATCCAACTAAGGTCTTCTATCGACATGGCTATTGTTGTGACAATGAACTGAAACAGAAAATTTGCAAGTAATTGTTCACATAATTTAGTGCATGTCTTCTAATACTAATAGGCAAACAAGTTTATATAGAACATATACTGATTACTTGTAACTAAACTAGGGAGATGCCAAACTGCAGAAAACACTAAGTAAATTTCTAGACTGCATCAGATGAGTTATACATGTGCTTCCATTAGTAGCTTTGTTGTGTCGTTTTACAAAGAGAGACAGCTGCACTCATTTTCTGTTTAGATGTTGCAAAAATATCCCCAGATTTAATTTTACAAGTGATCTTTGTATCACTTTTCTGTTTAGAGGCATTGCTTCATATATGTAACTATGTAAGCAATGAGTAGCTGCACTCATTTTCCAGTGCCACCAATTAATGCATTTGCATGACGCTATTTACTTGCAATAGTGTCAAAATGTAGTGAAATAACAAATAGTTTTAGCTGCCAGCAATGCAATACTACAAAAAGGATTTATGCACTTAAATATAAATATTCTCCGGCATGAATATTTTTGTGTAAGAAATGCAGTTTCATAGCCTTGATACTGTGAGTAAAGGGTCAAGTTAGTTGCATGGGTGCTCAAATATTATTGCCAAATGACAATGGAGTAGGCTGTAGGTTGCAGGATTCAGTCAGGCTCAAATAGTGCGGCATGTGTAGATAATGGGCAAGCCATTTTCAAACATACCATCTTTTTTCATCTCAGTTGCCTAAATTTTTCATGCACAAGCTTTTATAATCATATTAGCGTACAAATTAATTTAGACATGCCAATTCTGTTTTGACTTAATTAACAATACAAAAAGAACCAAGAAAAGGAAAATTTCCTTCTCACCTGAAACCCTTTGTTCAGGAGCGACAAGCAGACCGTGAAGCCTTCTTTCTACAGATGTGGTGGTCCCTTTCCCTCTTTTTGTGCACAACTGAAAGTCAGGCTCCCTTGCCCTCCTATGCAGATGTGAACATGTGGTGACTTCCTTCACAACAGAGCTTCAGGCAAGATCAAGCAGTAGAAGGGTGCCTCGACTACGAAATGGGACGACCTGAAAATAATACATCCCTATCAATTGTTTGTCAATCCTCTTATTGCTGTCCACACAAGAATGTACTAGGAATCCTAAGAACATACCTTACATCCTCTGTCAATCCATCATTTGCTTCCCCGGATCTAAGGAACAGGACATGGAGGGAGGGAATGGGAGGCAGCAGCAGATCGAGAATGGGAAAGGCGGCGGCTTAGCAAGGGCGGATAGTGGCTTGCGGAGGGCGGCGGCTTGGGGAGGAAGGGCGCTGGCCTGGGGAAGGAAGGGCGGCGACTTGGGTCGGGGATGAAGGGCGGCGGCTTGGGGAAGGAAGGGCGGTGACTTGGGGAAGACGTGCGGCCGCCGGGGGCGGCTGGCCGGCTAGGCGCTGGGCAGACAGGCGGCGGGGCGCTGGGGCGGCCGGGCGGCTCGCGTGCTTCGACGGGAGAAGAAAATACGAGCGTTCTTTCTTTCTTTTCTTTTTCGTTTTTTTGTTGTGGAATTGTGCTGGCTTCAGGCGTAGATGGAGGCAACTGAACATTGGGCGGCGGCGGGAGAAAGTGGCGCCGTAGAGATTATTAGGATTGTGATTTGATTCCCTAGGATTTTCTATCCACCTGCTAGGGAAAGGTTCCATGTTGGCGATGGCATGGCTTGCTGAAGGACCACTCATCTTTCTGCTCCCGACGAAATTACGCAGGTCCTAGGAAAATACAGGATTCCCTACGTTTTTGAATGAAACCCTAGGGAGATGGATAATTCCCTAGGACTAATAGAAAACTGTAGGGAACAATAAAAACCGTAGGGAAACTCGTAGTTTCCAGTCCCCTTGCACACTGCATGTGCACAAAGGGGATCTGGGATGATGTTCAATCATGGACCAATGGGCGCTTTCCAAGCACATAGCAGTGGGATAATTTTGCTTTGGTTGTCTCAGTGGTGGCGCATGGTAGGTTACTGGGTTCAGAAGTTAGGATGCCAGTTAAAGGCGGTTAGATCGTTCATATTGCTTGTTTCATGGAAGCAGTGGAAACAGCTAAAGACAAGATTTTTTTTTTAGAGGAAGTTTAGCCCACCACATGTTCTCATCATCAGAAAAATAAAGAGATGAAACTAGACTTTGGTACACATCGGGTGCTAATCGACTAAACGAGATCTTACCAAGATGAGAGTACCTCTTGATCATGTTTTGGGCTTTGAGTGGCTTCCCTTGGCTAAGTTCTTGTTTTTTTTCCTCAGATAATTTGTACTTTGTTTTGGGAAACCCTCTTCAAACAGGCCTTGTGTGGGCCAGCACTTATAGTGGGCTGGCATTTGATTTACACATCCCCTCAGGACTACAAATGCAATATAAAAGATTAGTTGAGGCTTCCATGTGTGAGTATAATTAGGGCTTGTTTGGATCCACTCACTAAACTTAGCTAGCTAAATTTAGTTGTTAGGGATCCAAACGGTCTAACTAAAGTTTTGTTGAGTTTATTAGCCGGAGGATTCAAACACCCCAGTTAAAATTTAGCTGGGAGAATTTTTAGGTGACTAAAGTTAAACTTTAAAATGTTAGCTACCTAAGCTTTAGTTGGGTGGATCCAAATAGAACATTATATTGTTTTTTTTTCAAAAATCCAGTACTAACATGCACACACTATAAAAAAACTAATCCTTCATATATACTCCCTCCATTTCAAAGTAAGTGCACTTATAGACTTATAGTATTTGATTTTTTTCCCGAAATAAATGCATTTGTAGCTATAGTACACTTTGATAAGTGCTCTTAGCACCTCACTCTAGGGTTAGCTGATGACCTCACTCCTGAGGTGGTACGGTGATGGACTCAGCGAGCGACCTTTCTGCATGATGGGAACAAAAACTCTGACCGCACTACGATGAGCAGCAGGCCGGCCGCCGGCGACCATTAATTCCGGTCCGGAGAGAACGAACCTACACGCACCACGTACGAGGAAAGATCGTCCCATGACGCTGACATCACATCGGCCATCTATCTTTGAACGGAGATGGAGCTTCGTTCACAAGTACCACACGTGCGTTAATTACATATGACCATGACTGCCGATGATTGTTGCTGTTGGGCAGGGTAGGATCGAGAGCGAAATTTCAGAAACGGAGGCAGGTAGCAGCAGGAAACGGGCCGGGGTTGAAATTTTTTGACCAGTCCACACTGTCGACGACGGAGAGGTTGCTGAACGCCTCGCCATGCGTGGTTGCATGCATCAACCGATCGTCACCATGAGCTGGCGGCTGGCGCCCACCAACTGCACATGCTGCCGCCGCCGCCGTCGTCTCGAGTCAATGGTCAACCGGTTAATTGGGGTTAATTTCCACGGATCGATGATCGATCCCATGCATGGTCACCGTGGAATGTAGGAAAAAGGATCCCTACTGCCTGCTTGGAATGCTTTGTTTACGTCTGCGGATGCGCCACTAGCTAACGGATCGCAACTCCCTGCTGCTTCCGGTAGGCAGGTGGTAGATAGTGGGGACTGGTCAGGGCTCTGCTCGGCTCGTTGGAAAACGGCTGATGCTGATGCTGATTTGTTGTGAAAGAAAAATACTATTATTTTGCTGAAACGATACGGCTGATAAGTTCAAATGAATGGGCCCTAGATTTGTATCCCAACAACTTTTTTGACGTTCGGTCCGATCCGGATGCTGCTGGGAAATATTCTACGTTTTCGTTATTGACGAAGCTAAGTTCTTCTCAACTTCTCAATGACTTGCTGCTAAGATACCGAAAGGAGTCACTTGACAGGGTTGATCAACTTTTTGCTGCAAATTAATAACAAACAAATACATGCTTTACATGCTTTGATTCATTCCACATCAAAACGTGATGATGTGACATGATCGAGCTTATGATAATTACTCTCTGTGCAACCAACACGACGACCGACAAGTCACCTGAGTAATAGAGACGACTACGGTAGGTGTCTGCTGGTCAGGCAGGTGTGTACTGTACACAACTACACATACACCTCCTAGGCTCCTACCAACCCCTCGGTTACGTAGGCGTGCTATCTTCATCATCATCATATCGTGTGGAGACGAGCCACCTCCTCCGCGAACACCTTCCTGAACTCGGGCATGCTCTCGGGCTCCAGCGACAGCGCGAGCGCGACGGCGCCCTCCTTCCCGGGCGCCTGCATCACGTACACGAACCCGCTGTAGTACATGAGGGCGGGGCCCATGAACACGGGCGCGCCCCACCCGAAGTCGGAGTCGTGCAGCGACATCCCCATCCAGCTGATGGCGCGGAGGTGCGCGCGCGAGATGCCGCTTCGGGGCAGGTTCATGGCGTCCACGCCCTCCAGGTAGTCCACCAGCGACCGCGCGTAGTCGTCGCCCTGGCTCGTCGCCGCCAGCGCGCGCCGCGCCGCGTACCCCACGGGGTTCCCCACCACCTCCCCGACCGTGGCCAGCGCCGACGTCCGGATCACCGCGTTGCCGAAGTAGCCAGGGGGCAGCGGCGGCGCCAGGCGCGCGCGCATGTCCACCATGGAGAAGAGCCGCGTCTCGGCGTCGGCCGGGAGCGACCGCGCGCGGCACGCGCACTGCCACACCAGCGCCACCACGGCACGGAACGTGGACGCGCCTGCGCACCGCGCCTTGAGCGCCGTTACCTGCGACTTGCTCAGCGTGATCATGGCGCTCGCGTAGGCGGAACCCGCGGCCACCGCGTGCTCCGGGGCCGGCTCGGGCTTGTACTCCGGGTGGTCGTACAACACCGCGCGCGTCGCCGGGGGACGCGCGCTCAGCAGCCTGTGGTCGAAGCAGGGCGGCAGGGGCGCGTCGCCGCCACCGCCGCGGGCGATGCTCGCCCACGTCTCCACGAAGTGCGCGGCGCTCCTGGCGTCCACGACCGAGTGGTGCAGGGCGAGGCCGAGCACGACGCCGCCGCAGCGCAGGCGGGTGACCTGCGCGAACAGCAGCGGGCACGGCGGGTTCGGCGCGGGCGTGGCGGGTACCAGCAGGTCCCGCATCTCGTCGCACGGCACGAACTCGTTCAGCAGATCGTCCAGCGTGTACTCCGACCGCGCCGTCACGAACACCGCGCCCTCGCCCGTGCAGTCGATCTGGACGCGCCCGGTGGCGGCGTCGAGCCCGAGGCGGCCGGCCAGCGGGTAGAACGCCACCAGCGCCCGGGCGAGGCTGTCCTTGACGGCGTCGGCCTCGAAGAACTCCGGCTTGTTGTTCGTTCGGTAGAAGTAGACCGTGGGCGTGTACCCGCGGCGCGCCGCCAGGTCGAGGTTGGACAGCCAGACGGCGCCCGCCGGCGTCGCCTCGGCCGGGACAACCAGCTCCGTCGTCAGCAACTCCACCATTGCCATCGCTCGGCTAATTAATACCCCGCGGCTCTTGCCTGACGACGACGGTGGATTGTATTGTTTGCCCTAGCTAGAGCTAGCTAGCTGTTGCTGCGGTGCGTGAGTGCTTAGCTTCCTGGCGCGTCTGCCTTTCTCTCTTGTTCCGCTGCTCTGCTGTGATGTGGGGTTGGGATGGTGGCTCCTGCGAGGTTTATATATATAGGAAGGGCTGAAGAAGCCGTCCACGGCCGCGGGGGTCGGGGGAGGTTGGAGACTGGATACTTGGGTTGGTGGCTGGGCGGCTGGGTATTGTAGAAGTGCGCGCCAATTTCGCATGTGTAGCAGTATGAAATTCTTGACTCGGTTGACTGCATCTGCATGCATTCTCCAAAGCGAGTGGAGAACCAAGACCTGAAAGTGGTATATATGCATGGCACATATTTTCTTGACTAGGGTGTGGGGATGATGAGATGCTGCGAATTGTGATGCACGCCAAGCAAAAAGACATATACTTACCCTCCGTTCAAAGTTATAGTTCACACATCTCTAACCTTGATTGAGTTCATAGAAAAATGCACAAAATCATATTAGTTTTATTAAGATCTTCATATAAGATATGTCTTGACAGTGCATTGAGTTGTACTTGTGGACGTTAAAATCTTCATTAACATGCAGTAAAATATTGATTCTTTTTCGTGGATCGTATTCAGTTGTGTGGATATTGTTGTACACGGGACGAGAAGATACAAGGGCCTGTTTGGCTTCCTCCCCGGAGCCCCGGAGCTACCTGGCCCATGCGTCTGATTTTGGATGCCTAGCAGACTGGCAAGGCGCGAACCAAACGAGCCCAAAGTTTCCACAAGAAACTGTGAAATTTTTGCATTTTGGTCTATTTTGTATATCCATCTCACGGTAAAACTAGGGTGTATTTTATATATCCATCTCACGATAAAACTAGGGTGTTAGGTTAAATTTAGAGATCAGCGCCATGACCTATGACGCTGAGACATTACCTCGGCTTGCCGCAATCCCGCAACAGGCTAGGCAGCGGGCATGCACTACCTCCGGTAGCATCGTCTCTGCCGCTCTGAATGGTCTCCCGGCACCCGCAGACGAACATGCCATGTCTCCATCACTAGTGGAATGAAACCGATCGAGCTGCATGCATGCTTCTCTGATCTCATGAATCGTGATGCGTGGGGTGGGGTTTTGACCGAACCTCGGCGTTGAGTCGGGCCACGCCGAGGTTAGCGTCTCGGCGTCATCTGATCGCACGCCGACCTCTTGGCCCACGAAGCGTTGTTGGGCCGCCTGGGCCGCGCGCCGGATGGTGCCAAGAGCTCGGCGTGACTCCCCACAGCGCCGAATTTAGGCCTGTGGCGTCGGCTGACACGACGCCGACGTAGTGGGCCCCATGCGCCACCGTGTCGCCGTCGACCGGGGTCGTCCGTGACGTGGCAAGACCTCGGCGTCGTGTCAGTCGACGCTGACCCTCATACCTTGGCGTCATGTTCTAAGACACCTAAAAATGGTCTATTTTCAGCAAACGTTTTGACATAGGTCTTTTTGTAAAAAATGTTTTTAAAAGGGACCAAAATACAAAAATTTCACTAAGAAACTGAGATGCCCTTTGTATTCTGTTGCATTCATATCTAAGGTTACATAGATTAGTGTCTGAACTAGATTATACATTTGGCGATTGAGGTTCGTCTCTTGACAAGGTTTTGTTCTGCCTCAGGCTCGTTTAGTCGTTTTCTATGATTTTTTGATGTTATGTGATTTTTTTCTAATTTGGGAAAAATAATGTTGCCAGCTAGTATAGATATTTGAGACTTCACTTATTACTTACTAGAGTTCAAATCTTGGTGGGGCTACAGGCATGGCCCAGATGGGCGGCGGATTGCCCCGACATGCATATGGAAGGGAGGAGCAAGGGGGCGATGACAAGCTTGGAAGAGTTCAACCGGAGAGCTGGAACAGCTTGGGGAGGAGATAAAGGAAGGGGTGGGAAGAGTGAGTGGGTCCTACACATACAATGAAATGATATTCGGAACCGAAAAAGAGACTAGATTACTGTATGGTTTGCCTATTATACTAATATGTTGCTATACTTGGCTTGACTGATAGCCAAGCTTATTAAATTTGCTCTAACTAGTGTGGTGGTGGAGTTGCGAAGAAGTGTGTGGTTCCAACAACCAGGATTAGTGCATGGATTTCGAAATAGATAAATAACCGTGTGCATGCATCCTTGGTTGGTGCATGGAATCTACTCTCATTATGCCAGTTTGCTTTGGCCAACTCTCATGGTGGCCACGTCGCCCGCAATTCCCTCGTCCGTCGGATCTTCCATCGGATGGCCACCGTTGCTTGAAACGGATTTTGCCGGGAGCGGATTCTGGGCCTGCTTCTTCTCTTCTTCGTGCTTCCCTTTGCTGTTGTCCGGCTTTTACTTCGGAGGCAACCCACTGAATATATACAGCGGCTTCCGATTTCCCTTCCCGGCTTCTCCCCCTTTCTTCCTCTCTCTTCGCCGCTCCCTCTCGCTCTCGTTCGCTCCCTCCCGCTCTCCCTCTCCGTCCCAATCGCGCTGACGGCCGCGGCCGCGGCCACCACCGGCCTGCGCCTGCACAGCGGCGTCTCCCGCAAGGCGGATCCGGCTCAGTACGGGCCACCCTGCCACGGCAGGGGGTCCTACCTTGCCGGTGTGGACCCCGCTGTTGCAGCTAGCCAAACCCTAGCTCTGTCGCTTTCGTGGCCCTGCCGCTCCACCGTCCGCCTCCGCCTGCGCTGGCCTCCATTCGCCCAGAGGAAGCTCTTTCTAAGGTTATCAATTTCTTTCAACGTGGCTTTAGAAGCTCTTAGAGATCTGAGGCAGTACACGGCTTGGGAGGTGAGTACTGCTTTGACTCAGGTGGACCTTCCTGCATGGTTAATATTCTTGCTATTCCAAACAGTAAGCTTGCTCACGGCTTTGTCAACAAGAGGTTGGAAATCAATCCTTCGCAATCTGGTGCTTGTTAGAGGTAGGCCAAGGTATTTTGTTGGGAAGCGAGCTCGTCTTGCTGGGAAATTGCTTAGGACCTTGCCCAGGTTGACACCTTGACATCTTATGGGAATGACAGATGACTTCTGAACATTTGTTTTAGCCCAGTCACATCACCGAACTTGGTGAGAATTTCAGCAAGCACAGTGACATCCTCCTTATATGGCTTTACGAAAATTGCCGTGTCGTCCGCATGCATGGATGTCCATATGACAGTGTGTTTCCCCCTGAATTTTGTTAAGTATCCTTCTTCCGTCGCATGGTCCATGATTTTTTTGTAGTGGGTCGATAGCAATGACAAATAGCAGGTGTGAAAGAGGGTCGCCTTGGTGGAGTCCTCGCCGTGTTTGATAGGTGCAGTGGGGAATCCAAGCGATGCAAGGAAGGTATACATGGTGAAAACAAGATGGCCTGCATGGTAGCAATGCAAGGTCAACAAAAAAAAATTGCACACTGTGTCAATTGCTACTAACTACTGTCCCTATATACCGCCCATGCTTTAATATTAATATATATATATGTTTCATGTTCGTCTGAATGATTCAAACGCATGAGTAGTACTAGTGGTGAGTGAATTGTTCTTTAAGCTCTTTCTTTTTCTTTTACTGAATCTTGGCCGGAAGCTACCGACCGGCCTGAATATACTATGTATGAACATGTGTACTTGGTGTGCACGTTTCCTATGGTGTAACATATGTGGTTTCGGTTCCACTGACCTGCATAAAAAAAATGCGTGCGATGTGCTTCCGAGAAATGGTGGGACAATGTTTGGTGTGGGAACGAAGACAGCAGCGGCAAAGCAAAAGGGAGAAGAATAACGAATATAGACGAACGATGTATACTCTGTTGTACATGTACGATACCTCCGACCCGTCCAAAAAAATATAATTCTAACTTTATCCTTAGTTAAGCGGTTCTAAATTTAACCAAATAACATATATAACTCCAAATAGGAATTGTTATCATAAATACTTGTAGTTTTCTTATTATAAATTTGATCAATTTGAGAAACGTTGACCTATGACTATGCTATAGTTTTAGATTGTTTTAGAACAAAGATGTAGGCTCTGTTTGGTTCTTTACCCCAATGTGCCACAGTACAAGTCTGGCTCCGCCAAAATTGTGGCGAGCAAATACGGCGCTAGACATTTGGCGAGCTTCGCTTCAGTTTTGTACATGCATGCCGGCTAATAAACAAACGGTCTGTTCGGTTGGCTGGTTCGTATCGTTGCTGGTTCGTGAAGAAGTACTGCTGGCTGGTTTGTATGAGAGAAAAATACTATTCCGATTGAAAATTTACGATCGTTTACGACAAGCCACAGCCAAACGAACAGGCACGCCATACCTCCGGCGAGAAGCAAACAACGGCCTTAATTTCTGTGGTACGCCGCATCCCTGGCTTGGCAACATGCAAAAGCCAACCAAACAGAGCCGTAGTATCTAGTATATGGTCGTTGGATGGTTTTTCAGTTGCCTAGAAAATAGCAACCCCATATATTTTTTTCCAGCAAGATGCTAACTACTCATATGTGCTTGTTTTTTTTATGTAGATAGAATCATAGAACTTCCAGAGCTGTTTTTGAACTGAACCTAGGGAAGAGCTCTATCAAACTTTTTTTTAATAATGAAGTGATTATATGGTAATTTTGTGAATTGTGATTATCTAAAATGAACTAGAGAAGTTCAGTCAAAAAAAAAAAAGAACTAGAAAGGCCAGAAGCTTAATATACTAACTTCTCATGATTCATTTTTTTATATATATACAGGACTTCCTCCGTTTCAATTTATAGGTTATTTTGACATGTCTAGATATATATAAATTTTTTTTAATCTAGCCACACCATATGTCTAAGTGTATAACAAAAAACTATATACGTAGAAAAGTCAAAATGATCTATAATTTGAAATACGGGGTGTATAAGAATCATTTTATGCTAACCACTTGTATACAGGAATCATCAGTACCCGCAAATTAAGAATCTGGAGCAGCAAGAGCTAGCTCAATCGAGTGCTAAAGTGCACCAAATTAGTAAGAATCATCAATCATGGTGCATTATTACCCGGCGATCCTGCATCCGCAGTGAGTACTAAAGTGAAACGACGAATGCAGGGAATGAGAACCACATCACTCAAAGTCACCCACAGAATTTTTATATTTCTCAGAAAAGGAATCGGAACGTGTATACCTGGGCAACTTAATGCTAAAACTGTGTGCTGTCTCTACTTGCATATTTGTAGGAAATTTGGAGGAATTTAGAGGAATCTGGATGAATCTGGAGAAATTTACAGGAGAGTAAACAGTATTTTCCATCCATAAACAGTGTTTTCAGCTGAATTTCAGGGCAGCCGAACGGCCCCGATCGTGTGGTCTACATCGCATTGGCTCTACCTGTTTCCCACGGTCACACACGTACTAGGCGCCAAGCCGCGCTTGACCAGGCCAGCAGCCGGGCCAGCCCCGACCTGCCCGCACCAAACCCCATGGACTTGAGAGATGGAGACCTTAGAATTTCGGCACAAACGCGTGGACGTAGCCTTTGTCTCGTTACAATTACAGGACACTCGATCGGTCTCTACTGGGCTAGGCGCCTAGGCTAAGGCTAGTGTCACAGCACTGACGCCGTCATCTCATTTTTTTAAAAGGACAGTAAAATTTTTGCCCCGATTATCATATTGAAAAAAAGAAATAAAAGTGTTTGATCAATATTTTTTTAGTGGAAACTAGTTCAAAACCATACAACTGAGGAAAGTACGTCACTCATTTGATACGACTTAGTACACAGATGAGACCACATACAACTTCTCGCCACTACCTGCACCAATGAACTTCAATGAGCCTACTTGGTCTTGAAGACTCAACTAGCACTATAACATGGTCGAAACGACTCAACTAGCAACCCAAAATGCGTTAACAACTGCCTAACAACTAAAGCTATAAGGGCACCACTCAACAAGCTGTCGATCACCACTCATGCACCATCATGGTCGAGCAAGAGCAGGATGGCAGAGCTGGAGAAGCCTAGCGTAGCCTTCCAAAAGGAGATGGCATCAAAGGCGCCGACAATGCTAACCAAATAATATGGGAATGTTTTCACCCGCAAATGCCAACAAGGCAGAAGGAGAGGCGCGAAGAGGACGCCTCCAAGAAGTAGCATCAAAATGCTTATACCGTGTTTGCCCCTCCAAAAGTAGAAGGCTAAAGTGCTATCTGAATTGTGAACATTTAGGGCGGCACTACCGTCGTTCGGCGTGTTCGCTGGTTGGTTTCTGGGCTAGTTTGAGTTGGCTGGTGCTGGATTGTTGTGAGAGAAAAACACTGTTGGCTGGTTGAATAAGCCTGGCTGAAACTAACAAGCGAACAAGGTGTGGTTGTTCCAAACATACTGTACCGCTCCAGTCCCCAGTTTAACCAGTGTCGTTGATCTATCTTTGGTTGTGGTTCAACAACTCCTGCTGACAAGTTATAATGGTCTATTAACTATTATGGATCACTAGTACTATTGACTAGATTATCATTGTATCACAGAGATTTAAAATGAACTTAGGAGCGCGCAAATTCTCAAATAAAGTACGAGTAGATCAAATCCAAGGCAGGGTAGGCAGGGTGGAGTTGTTGGACACATTTTTTAATTATGTCTGTGAGCACATTCATTGTAGTCCATCCTGAAAAAGATGCAAGTTTAGTTCTGTCTTTAGTCAAACTACGTATAGTTTTTTATATCAAGCTAAGTAACTACGTATAGTTTTTGATATCAAGCTAAGTATACAAAAAAGAGAGTGATATTATGATATCAGATATATATAATTATATTCCTTTCAAATGCTGGAATTTTTCTGTGAAAATGAACTAGTCCTTGTAAGGCCTCAACTTAGTCAAACTCTAGACGATTTCATTTAATAATATGTTAACTGTATTATTTTCTAAACGACAGAGAGAGTAGCAATGAAAACCTTGGCGTTGCAATCTTTTTCAAAGTTTTAATACTATAAACTGTTTGTACTCTGAAATGTTCTACTGAATTGTTCTATTACTAATA
This sequence comes from Miscanthus floridulus, assembly GCF_019320115.1. Taxonomy (NCBI): domain Eukaryota; kingdom Viridiplantae; phylum Streptophyta; class Magnoliopsida; order Poales; family Poaceae; genus Miscanthus; species Miscanthus floridulus. The sequence continues at coordinate 29,977,584 of NC_089597.1, read as the reverse complement.
ACGAATTGTTTGGATATGATAGGAAAATGGACTGCGGGCAAGAATCTGAGCTAAGGACTCAAAGCTCAGCCGTCTGGACATCTGAAATGCCAACATGTGCCTTGCGTTACCTGGCGCAGCTAGTAGCTGATGGCAATTGGGTGGACAAAGGCTTCAAGAGCTCCCACTACAATCAGTGTGCTAAATTGGTGAATGAAAGGTTTCATGTGAATTTTAGTGATAGCCAAACAGCCTGTCCATTTCGTCGTAAACGATAGTAGATTATTTAGTGCTGACTGGTTTGGCTGGTTTGGTGTGAGAGAAAAATATTATTCCAGCTTATAATCCACGTTCGTATACGCCCAGCCGAACAGGCTGAAATCCCCAATCACCTTAAGACTTGGAAAACTCGCTGGAACAACATTATGACCCTCAAGAAACTCAGCTCTGCACATTTTAATGAGGAAACTGGAACTATACGGCTACATGAGAAGAACTATTTGGCTCGTATTGGTGTGTATTGGTAGTAATTTCCTTTCTATAAGCCCGTTTGGCCGGGCTCCGGGTGGCTCCGGATCCTCTGACTCCTCCCCTGTCAATCTCCTATAGCGACACTGTTCACCGAATCTATTTTTCTCTCTAATTCTTTCCTCTCTCACTGACAGCGCCGGAGCTAGAAAATCTCTTTTTTTCCCCGGCTCCGGCTCCTGCACGCTACAGTGCACGTGGGACCGGAGCCAGCAGGAGCCCGGCCAAACGCGCCCTATATTCAGTTTCTATTGATTGCGTCTGTGGCTCTGTGCTAGTCTACTGCTGGCTGCTATTGCTGCCTGTTGCACTCTTGGCGTCTGTGCTAGTCTACTGCTGGCTGCTGCTTGTTTAGTGGCTATTTATTTGAGGATAATGACATTACTGCTGCTATTTTTTTTGCTTTCTGCTTGTTTAGTGGCTGCTAGTATTGCTATTTTTGCTGCTTTCGATCCCTTCTTTTCTGCCATATATACTGAATTTTTTCCCTGTCTGACTTTGGCTTTGTACATTCTTTTAGAACAAGCCATCTGAAGCAAAATACTTTAACAAACCTATTGAGAACTATCACTATATGGCTATCATTTTTGGCAATCATCAAGCAACAGGACTGTTCGCAAAAGGTACAAATGATCCTCTAGCTCAGGGGCGAAGGTACATGTAGATTAGGGGGTGCATTTGCACCCCCAAAAAATTGTAATAACAATGATTATGTCTAAATTTCACCATATATGCGTCCCATGGAAGATGTCTATGCACCCAATAGCTAAGTGCATCCCCTCTAATTTGCTCTAGCTTCGCCACTGCTCTAGCTTCTAATCCATTTAAGGAGACATCCTACAGCGTGGGCTCTAAAGATTTTGCTGGCCATGAGAGCAACACTTCTAGCCCTGCACGTGATGTTGGTGGATCTTCTACTCAAGGTGGTGGATCTTCTACTCAAGGTGGTGGTGGTGAATCATCTGCTCGAGGTTCTGCAGGAAGAAAGAGAGGGCGCGTGATGCTAGATGATGGTATCCAGGGCTAAGAGATGTCACTGAAGCCTTTAAAGGTCTTTCAGATGCCATCAGCGAGTCAGCACGACCTCCTCCTCCAACAATTCCTCCAAATCTATGGCCTATAATTCAGCAAATTCCAACCTTTGAAAGGGCACTTCGCTCTCTACTTTCAACATCTTTGTTTGAACATACCACTTGCTCATGCTTTCCTGGGCCTTAACCTTCCTGATCAAATCTTTCATTCACATGAATCTTTCAGGTTGATACTAGGTTCATTCACAAGCTTCTAGACACTACTGGAAAACCGAGATTTGCCTAGTGTTTAATGGTTTGCCTAGTGCCAATCGTCGGACACTAGGCAAAGAGCTTGTTTGCCGAGTGTTAGACCCCGGAGCACTCGGCAAAATAAAGGCACTAGGCAAAATAGCGATTTGCCGAGTGTCGACACTAGGCAAAGAAATCCACTCGGTAAATGACCATTTTGCCTAGTGTCAATATTAGGCATACCATCACACTCGGCAAAGGCTGCCAGAGGGCAACCGCCGTTACCATTTTGCCGAGTGTCTTCCGTTAACACTCGGCAAAATTAGAACTTTGCCTAGTGTCTCCGGACGACACTAGGCAAACTGGCCAGTTTGTCTAGTGTCTTACAGAGACACTAGGCAAAATATTTTTTCTTTTTTTGATTTTAGCTTCCAATTTTTTTCTGTAGCTTTCCTACTATACCTTGACCAACATGTTGAAAGTTGGCACAATTTTATGAAATTTTGCTATATTTCTTTAGTTTATTTAATTTCTTTGAATTTTTTCGACAAATGCAAATTTGAACTGCAAGTGTGACGAATAATGGCAATTCATGAATGCAAAAATGATATTCATGTTAGTAAGTGTTAGTTGAGGCCGTATCCAGAAACAGACCAAAAATTTCACACATCTTCACGTCGAGACATAACCACGAACTTGCGAGCAAATAGTTTTTAAATTCTATTAAATGAAAACGGAGTCTGAAATTCATGAAACTTGTCGACAAGTCAAGATATCGCATGCGGGTGCCATGATAAAAATTTAAAAAGATTTCGAGCACATCGTCACGTATGATGCTTAGAAACCCTAACATCTCCACATGTGATCACTGTCCTTGAGCAACTCCGAGCCAAACTGCTGCACCTAGAGGTCTTCCACGACATGCAAGAGGAGTAAGAAGAGGTGCATCTCCCATGTAGATCGACTTCTTCCCCACCATTTCTCGCTGCCCTAGCTTTGGGGGTAGCCAAGGTGAGGCGATTCTTCTGTTAGGTCTTCTAATTGAGGTGTTTAGATGGTTCTTGGTCATGGGGATTAGTGTTTGTGGGGGGGACACCATTTGGATGTCAACCTAGGATCTGCTGCCCTGTAGCTCGAGCAGTGCTGCTGTTCGTGTGGTTTAATTGACCTAAACGATTTTTCCTCAACAAGTTGATAATAAGGAAGTTGTAGAGGACCTTCAGATCTGTTTGCCTGTAAAATTTCATGATTTTAGCATTAGTAGTTTGGGAGTTATGATTTTTCTAAGCAAGCAGCTTTTCCCTGACGAAGTCTGGATAGAACTGGATCTAGGGGTTTTTGGAGAAAACATAGAGGCATTATGGTACTCTAGAAATTATAAGAGATTTGTAGTACTTTTCATTAGCTTTTTGGATTGGTAAATATCATGATTTTATCCCATCAGGTTTGAGAGCTATGAATTTTCAAAGTTCGCTGTCAGGTTTGGACTGCATGCTGAACAGATCTGAAGTTTGGTGTTTTCTGACCATGTTAGCATCAAAACTAGCTTTTGTTGATAACTAGGGAGTTGTAGTGTTTTTCTTGAGCTTTCCAAATTATTAAAGAACAATAGTTTTGGTTGGCTAGAACTCCAGCTATGAGTTTCTGAAGTTCTCTGTCATGTTTCATCAGTAAAAGTTTCAGTTAAAGTTCGTCATGATTTTGGGCATCCTGATGACCTTTGATGCAAATTGGAATAATACCAAAGTTGTAGATAATGGATGGATCTATAATCCGGTAAAGTTTCAAGATATTTTGACATAAGGATTTCGAGATATAAAAATATTAAGTTTGCTGTTCTGATTTTCGGGCAGATAATGATTCTGCTTTCATTTGGAGTTTATGCCTTCTTAAAGGCATGATAAAAAATAAAGTTTCTATACAAAGGTTATAGGGGTTGCTCTATAGATTCCATAAATGTATTTCTTTTCTACCATAGCATTTGTGTATTAAAAGATACAAAAGTTGAATCAGCACTGCTGCTGTTGGCTGAATTTCCAGAGTTTTGTCAGGCCTTGTTTGTGGGGGTTTTTCCGAGCATAGGAAGCATTTGTTTGCTGTTTATATACATCTTTGGTACTGCTGCAAACTGAAAAAACATGTATGTTCAGGTGGAGTCACTTCGAGACGCAACTAGCGTCCGTTTTCATCGTCGGTAAAGGCAAGTAAATGTAGCGGTGGTTTACTACCGTTTTGGCTTGATATTTTCATCACCTACAACTTAATGTCTATAATAATGCCATACCACTAATAACCAGACCTTGTGATCTTGGTTCATGCAACCATATTTGATTGCGGTCTTATTTATTTATTCGTGGTGATTCTTTATTCCATATTGGAATATGTGGTTAGTCCACAACCTAAAGAGGAAGTGGAAGTATCATTGGTGGTTTATGTTAATTTTATTGCAGCATGCCAAGTGCATTGCATCATTCATTTGCATTGGAAGTTATGTCGTTGACCTATGGTCACGACCGTACCGGTACAGCATCATGGGATGCAGCTCCACACCTTGTTGGGTGTGCAGGCAGGAGACATTTCGCATTGCATTCATATCCATACAGCAAGTATAATGAAGTGATATGTTCATGTTATTATGAAGATCTATCTCTTGGCGATGCTTAGAACCGGAAGCCACACATTTTATATTAATACTGTCATGTTTACTTTATAAGTGGAACTCTATGTTAAATTGTTGCTTAATTCAAATTGTGGTTTAAATAGCTTGTTAAAACAAATTTGCTTGTTGAGATGTTTCATCTCACCCTTGCTTTACTCAATCTAGGTACTTGACGTTTGCTTGGAAGGGGAGGGAATTAGCTGCACGTCTCACACTTTTTCTTCATTAAGGGACTCGGTATTTAAAAACTTAATAATGTGGTTCTGCTTATTAGACTTGAGAGAAAATGTTGAAAGTGTGATGGTTATACTTATTCATTTTGGAGTAACTCATTTATTTGCTAGGATGTTCTTTAATTTTAGTTTGGTGCTCCCATTTACACATTTATTCTTCTGCTTTGCTTATAAATACAAACGAGGTGCTACCAAAATCTTTATTGGTTATGCGCGGCTGTTATTTGTGAATTTTAGTGGCATCCCGGGTTGTTTATGAATTCTAGGGTGTTACAGTTGGTACCAGAGCAGGTTATAGATTCTCAGAAAAATAGATTTAACATGACACACTTGCACATGTAGGGTGGGTAGCGTTTGTATAAGATGCTAAAAGCTTTGAAGATTGTGGTGTTTGTCTTTGCTTAAGTTGCCTTGATGTTTATGTTGTATGCCATCACTATTGCTAATTCTGATCGATTACAAAGTTTATTTGTACTTGCGAGGTCCCGCGAGCCTCCCTACGCGGCCGATGCCTTCTTACAGACGCCCGAAGATTGCACCCGACGGAGAAACGTAAGTAAATTAACATGTTTTCACTACTTCAAATGATATGTTCAAAAATCACACTAGAAGCTAACTATTATTCTTAATAACTTGTGCAGGGGCTGGACGGTTGTAGAGTCTGCAGGATGTCACACACGCAAGGTCAGTGGCATCCTTGGCCTTCTGGTCAAGGAACACTTCCCTGGCTTGGTCCAGTTCGTCGGGAGAGAGGAGCCGCCCTACACGTTTGCCCACTACGCCAACGCCCCCGATGCTACAGATCTGCTTGGCAGGACATTCCCCAACAAGGCGGAGCGGGTGAAGGCTGAGCTGTGGGTAAGTCTTCCTCGCACTACATTGTTCAATACATCGCATTCATTGGACATTTTTTGAAATAATGAATGAATACTTCGTGTGTATATGCAGGATTTCTTCAGACTTCAGGAAGGCTTTGAGGACACGGCGGATGTGGTGCTAACCAAAGCATGTAAAAGACTCGTGAAGCAGCTGCATTACGAGGCACGCGTCCAGGCCATCATAACATACCATGGGTCCTACCTTGCAACGAAGGTCACGAAGAAAGAAGCAAGAGATATGGCACTGACTAAGGAAGAGTTCATGAAGGTAAATGTATTCGAACATTAATAATGTAGTGCTGATAGCTTTAATTTAACTTCTTATATGTCATATACTTCATGGCTTGTAGGTGGTTCTGTGCTGGTACTCCGGGGATCCCCGATGCTGGGAGATGATGGTGGACAAGTGGTTGGACCCCAAATGGATTGCCCAGCACAAAGCTTGTCGGGAGCGCCGTTTGCAGATGATAGGTGTACCACACCATCAAGGCAGCCGCAGCCTCAACGGATACGCGCAAACTTGGGTACGAGAATCCATTTTTTTTATTATAACATTGTATGTTGCATGATTTCTAATCATCTTGTTGTTTTCTCGCAGTCATCGTCGCATGGTGGGCAGCCGATTACCTAGTTCATGGCATATGCCATGGCCCACAAGGGCAAAGCGAAATCCGACGTCTCCTACAACCCGGATGACCCTCCTTCGGCATATAGCAACGCGACCGTCCATAGCCGTCTCAGTCAGTATACTGAGATGGCAAGGGCGGTCCATGGGCCAGAGTACGATCCGAGCGCCCATGACTTTGACGGAGAGATCGTCATGAGGGTGGGAGGTGGCAAGAAGCATGGGCGGTATTGGATGGGTGATGGTGTCATCGGCACGTCCTCTACTCCCACCCTCTCCCAGATCCGAGCACGGAGCACGAGCGCAAGCCCGGCCATACGTCCACGGCCAACCACTGCTTCGCACCTTGTCAACGAACTCCAGGTAATTTCTATTTTATTCGTTGCTTATTGATTTTACATACCTTTGCCTTACTTTAACATTGGGGGTCAAATGTTGTAGGCCCAACTGCTAGAAGAAAGGAGGCTTCGCGAGGAGATGGAAGCGAGGGCGGTGGAAGAGCGGGAGGCCCAACGACAGAGGATAGAGGAGCTGGTGGGGTTCGTGTCCACTCTTGGCGCCGCTATGGGGCGGACCATGCCAGCTAGCCTAGTCTTGCCACTTCCTCAAGTAGCTACTCCTGTGAGTACCAATATATTACTTATTATGTTCCAACCTGACATAGGGCACACTAGAAAAAATATGCAATCTCAAACATACAATATGGTGTTGGTGGTGACGGCGGTTGTTGTTGTGGTGTGGTGGTGGCAGTTGTGGTGTTCGGGTGGTGGTGGTGTTGGTGGCGGTGTATTGATATGTATGTTCTTGACGGTCATCGTGCTGTTTGTTTTCTTGCAGGGTTTGGAAACCTCTCCGTGCAGGGGAGGTTCTGCCGAAATTTTTTATTGACGGTATCCTTTTCATTTTTTTCAGCATCAATCGGGCGTGGCATCGAATCAAATTGGAGGGTCGCCGGCTTCACAGATTGGAGCGTCGCTGGCACCACAGCTTGAGCCGAATCAAGTGGAAGGGTCGCTGGCTTCACAGATTGGAGCGTCGCTGGCACCACAGCTTGAGCCGAATCAAGTGGAAGGGTCCCCTGGAGCATCAAACCACGGGCCTCTTCACCCTTGACAATCGTCGTGGTCAGCTTGTTGTGAACTTTTTAAGAAATTTGGTTGTGCACTTATGAACTTGTGAACTTGTGGCACATTTGGACTTTTGGTATGAACATGTGATATATGTGAACATGTGGTTCTTATTTATGATTCATGTGATATATTTGTGGTGTTTGAATATGATTTATATTTGTGTCGCAAATGGAATAATCAAAAAAAAATTTAGCTTCTGGTTACTTTGCCTAGTGTCATGGGTCTGACACTAGGCAAAGGGGCCACACGTGGCACACCTGGGAACAAACTTTGCCTAGTGTCAGGAAACTAACACTAGGCAAAGTAGGCAGTTTGCCTAGTGTCGGAGGCCTGACACTAGGCAAAGCTTGGCATATTTGCCTAGTGTAGGCGGCCTGACACTAGGCAAAGCTTGACATATTTGCCTAGTGTCGGACGTCTGGCACTAGGCAAACCTTGTATACTTTGCCGAGTGTCAGACCTCCGACACTAGGCAAAACGTCCGTTACGATTTCCACCGTCAGTGGAATACTTTTGCCGAATGGTGTCCTTGACACTAGGCAAACACTTTGCCGAGTGTCCGAGGTTTGACACTCAGCAAAGTGCTCTTTGCCTAGTCCGCCTCTGCCGACCCTTGTTTGCCTAGTGTGACACTCGATAAACTGTTTGCCTAGTATTTCTGGGCCTTTGCCTAGTGCCTGCGGCACTAGGCAAATCCCACGATTCCAGTAGTGAGATGGTACACCACAGATTAGAAGTTAATTTATATCTGGACACTACTACACAAATGATTTTGCAAGACGGTGCCCAAACATTAACCGAGACGGTCACAAAATCCAACCGCCTCCAAAAAAAGCTGGACGATTAACAGAGGCGGTCTTTTCCATTTACGGAGGCGGTCAAAATTGCCCGCCTTGTAAAATGCATTAACCGCCTCAGTAAATGGATTTATGGAGACGGTCGTCTGCCTCCAAAAATGATCTATTTTCGGAGGCGGTCTTCTTAAGGTGTCCGCCTCCATAAATCCATTTACGAAGACGGGCACACTGTAAGGTCCGCCTGTGTTAATATAGCCAAGGCCCAACGCGCCGCGCGTGGCCCAGCAGGCCCTTTAGCTAGGTTCCATGTATATAAGCGTCAGTTAGGGTTTGGGAGACTCTCAACTCCCTCTCTTTTCTCTCAGAAGAAGAGTGTGGCGGCGGCTCTCATCTCTCTCTTCCCCCACGAGCTCCCTCCCTCCCTCCACTCTCTCTCCCTCCGTCCACTCTCTCCCGGTGGAGATGCGCCCGCCTGGCGGAGGGCCTGGTGACGGCGAGGCCCAGGCGGAGATGCGCCTACGTGGCCCCCGGTGGAGACCCGCGCGCCCAGCTGTTGGCCGCATGCCTGGAGACGAGGGCCCGCGCACGCCCGGTGGCGACGGCCATCTCCTACGCGGCTCCAGGCATCGATGGCGAACACCGTGGCGGTGGATATGGCGCGGCGGGCGGCGCAGATCTCCTGCGCGGCGGCGGGGATCCTACGACGGCGGCGCGGGCTCCACCACCATGGCGGCGGGCTCCCTAGCTCCCTCGTGCGCAGGTCCACCAGATCCGATGCGGATCTAGCTCGGCGGGCTCTACCACGGCGGCGGCACAGGCTCCACCACGGCGGCCTTCCTCCCACCCTCCACCATGGCGGCATGCTCCACTACGGCGGTCTCCCTACCTCCCTTGTGTGTAGGTCTGCCAGATCCAGCGCGGATCCGGCTCGGCAGGCTCTCCCGCGGCCGTGCCCAGATCCAGCGGAGGCGCGCCCAAATCCGGCGGACACGACTGCAGCGGGCTCGATTGGGCTCGCTTGGGTTTTTTTTAAATTGATTAACGGAGGTGGACAGCTTAATGCGACCGCCTCCATTAATCGATTAACAGAGGCGGGCATTGCAACCGCCTCCAGATAGGTTGGATTAACCATGACCTTTGATTGGAGGCGGTTGCAATGGCCGCCTCTATTAATCTAAAACGCCCGTCTCCATTAAGTTTTCTGTATTAGCGATGTTCTATGTGTAAGTGATTCTGGAAATTATTTTATGGAAGTTGTCTTCTCTATGTGTAAGTGATTCTGGGAATTATTTTATGAAAAATGTCTTCTGGTAATTATTTTATGAAAATTGTCTTCTCTATCAGCAAGTGAATATGGGAATTATTTTAAGAATTGTCTTCTCTATGGTTAAGTGATTCTGGGAATTATGGTCCTGTTCACAGATTGGGGATGCTGGTTCAATACAATCCACCGTTCCCTAAACCAAACAACTTGCCGGTTCAATCCATTCTTTAATCCAAACAGCAGCCCTGTTCAACCAATTCTTTAATCCAAACAGCAGCGAGTCATCGTCCGAACCTGGCCGGAATGGTTCCATGCCGGACGGACTCCACCAACCAAACACGTCTTTAAGTAATCCTAAATGTCGTCCAGCGCTCAACGATCGTACCACTTGCTGCATCAAACGTATAGTACAGTATTATATGTATGGGTGTGTGTTTGGTTTAAGGATTGGGTAGTCCATCGCCTTCTCACTTTTTACTTTTTTTTATTTAATTTGTAGAATAAAATAAGTTGATTCATCACCACATCATTTCTCACAAACTAATAATTAGTATATGTACGAGAAATAAGTAGGATTCACCAAAATTTATGGCATAAACTCACGATACATCACCTCATGATACATGAGATGACTCCGCAAACCAAACACACCCTGTATATCTCGAGGCTTGTGACATCGCTATCTGCCGTGAGGACAAACACAATGCGTATATATATTACGTGTTGTCGTGTCGTGAGTTTCTGACCATTTAGGGCCTCTTCGTGACGCAAGAAATTTATAAGAACCGTGTTGAACAGTTTGATGCATTCTTTACCTTGCAAATTAAGTTGGATTCGGCTGGGTAGGAGAGATAAGGAGCAGGACTGGGTCATCTTAATTTTGGCCTGCTTGCAAGCCGCTCGGCACTCCTGAAGTTCTGACTGGTTCGTCTCTCCACCAAACATATCTTTGAACCAATATTGACCATTTGACCCGTGATCATCGCCTGTTGCACGATACGCTTCTCTTGTTTTCTTTTCTTATGAAGTGTGCTAACTTAGTGGACCATCTTTTTTACTAAACTAGAGAGAAGACCCCCTGGTAAATGATGTTGAGATGTTTCGTCATAAAGCTATAAGCAGCCATGACATTTACTTGTAGCCCAGCGGGCATATATCTCTTTCAAGAGTTCTAGACCATAAATAAAACGTGGGCAGAGTTTTTCTCTCATAACAAAACAGCATCAGTCTAACTTATCATCTGAAGCGACCTCGATTTCCGTAAAGGGAAATCCACAGCGTCGTAGTGTAATAAGACCGTTGTAGATCATATTACACAAATTCCAGTCGAATATCACGTCCATACAACGATAATATCAGAGTATAAATAGTGCAGAATTACATAAATTATTACATCGTCGCATTGGCGGAATCAAAAGTAGCATTCATTCAGAAACAGCTTGAAGATAAGATCGCCAAACTCGAGCGTAGGCACGAACCCCTCAACCGTCAAACTCCTCGGAGCTATACTCCTCAACAGAACCTGTGTGCCAAAATTTATCAGTACGATTCGTACTGGCCACTCCCAACCCTATGAGCATTTGCTATGTGGAAATTAGATGCAAGTTAGATATAATCAAAGGAACCTATAAGGCTGGGGTTTTCTATGCATTTAGCATATCAAATATGAATAAAAGTATAGTCAAGTTTTAACACCATTCCCATACACATTCCACCCCATTCCCTTCCTAGAGCCAGGTTTCGATCCTGGGATCGATATACCACCATCTCCACATCATCACCATACCATCGCTCAGTCGACAGGCCAACTCCCTCTCGGCACTGTCTCAAGGCCCATAGCCCCTGGCTACGACCGACACTCTCTCACGGGGGAAGAAGAGAAGGACTCATCTCTCTATCTAGTTTAAGCGAAACCCAGAAAATGTCCAAAACCGACAAGTCGGCACATGTATCGATCGATCGATCAACCATACACTCTGTAGAGGTTTTACATAACCACAAGATCCGCCTTCCTCGCTGACCGTCATCAACTGGGCTGATTCCGGCCCCTTGCTAGCCTAGGATAATGCCACTCTACCATTCAGCCCTGGTACACCCCAAGTCTAGTCTGGGGTGGCTGAAACTGTGAGTCATGAGCCGGGTCCACAAGGTCTCCATGAAGTCTCGGAAGGGTGTGGGGGAAATCCTCCGCGCCCTGTACCTTCTTACACTATCCGCTATCAACCTAGCAGTAGTGGCAATATCCTACCAAGTAGTCCGGCCGTCCCGCACCATATAGGGCGAGTGGTACGTAAGGCTTCCCAGTGAATCTGAGTATTAGTAAGTCCTTAGGGGTGACCAAACCAGAATGTCTCCATCAGGGTTTCCATTTACCGTGCCACCACAGCACCTCCATCCCGGGCTCCTCCCGTCATAGGTTCACACTCAGGACCACCTCATATACCATTTACCCACCATAGGTATCCATTTCCAGGGGTGCCCAGGTAGCACCCCATGGCAATACTTGCCCTAGGCTCGTCGTATACTCCAACTTGGTCGACACAACCCTCACCCTCCACACACCCAAGTCCCACACGCAGCACTCTCCCCATAGTTCAGATAACACCAGTTTCCACCACGCATGTAGTATAAGCGTAGTAGAAGTATAAGTAATGAAATATATAGCAGTAAGCGTGTGTCTAGCCTAATAGCAGGGTATGCAGGGGTAAGGTTGCGTCAAGGTAAAGGCCTTCAAGTAAGCATACTACCATGCAATTCCTATCATAATATGATTGTAGCAGTAAAGTAAAGCAATAACAGTTCTATATTAGTCATGCGTAATAGGTGCTACGAGATTGGGTGGGATGTGGCACCTTCAGTGTAGTCATCTCCGTACTCCTCACGGTACTCACAATCCTCGTCTGTCTGGTTCTCCTCCGAGTCTGCAAACGATCGCATTATAGTCGCGTTAGCGACGTCTATAGAATAGCACAAAGAAGCAATGAAAATTCAAAAGAGCCAAATGCACTCAAACATGGGTTCATTGCGTAGAGCTCGATTTTAGATGAAATTTGGTCCTGGTTTCGTATTTTTCTGAGGTCGTATGAATTAATTATGAATTTCCGAAGCTTAATTCATTTTCTGAAAATGGAAAAGGCTGAATTAATTTTGGGCTGACACGTGTCACGCAGTGACTGGTCTATGTAGCATGCTGACGTCAGCATGATGTCAGCGTCTCGGTTCCGAGCTGACAGGTGGGGTCCAGCTAACGTCATCATGACGTCATCAGCGTCATCAGTCCGGCAGGTGGGGCTAGGGCTTTCGGGTCACTAACAGGTGGGTCCGGCCAAAGTCAACGTTAAGTCAACGGCGAGTCAACAGCCAATGGGTCAGGTCACTGACGTGTGGGGCTAGGGCTGTTTATGTCAGCAGCTGACATCACCGTGACGTCAGCATGACGTCACCTCGGCTGAGTTGCTACTGACATGTGGGTCCCGCGTGACGTCAGCATGACGTCAGCATCTGACATGTGGGTCCAGAGTGTCCGTGCCACTGACATGTGGGCCTAGGTCAACGGTCAACGTTGACCAGTCAACGGTCAATACAGGCCGGGTTCAAACTGGGCCTAGACAGGGCTGGATCTGGGCCGGGCTTGGCTCGCCACGTGGCATGCTGTGGTGCTGCCACGTCACGTCCCTGGGCCTTTACTGGGCCATGGTCCACGGTTCGCGGGCGTGAGCGTGGCTCACGGTGGACCAAGAGATGCTGGTCCATGGACCGCAGACAGGTCTACGGTGGATCGAGTCCACCCTCCTTCTCTCAGGCGTGGTTCATGTGCACTGGGTGCAGGCACTGACGGCCGGCGAGGGGAGTCTCCCCTATTTCTCCCACGGCTGTGCTCCTGCCGGCGGCATGCTCGCTGGTGAGCCCCGTGGTGGTGTTGGTGTCCAATTGGGGGGGGAAGCTTCCCCAGGCCACGACGATCATGATGCGGGGGTCTAAGTGGTGGCCGGGGCCTTCCAGAGCGTCGGCCACGGTGGTTGGCGGCTTGGCGTGGCGGCGCACGTCGGTGTGGCGTGGTCAGGCTATGGTGGCAGACAAGAGCGTGTTCGGCGAGGCTCGTGAGTTTCCCGTGGCTCCAGCGAACAGGGCGGGCGAGTCAGGGAGGCGCCAGGCGCTCCCAGTGGTACTGGCCACGGTGGTCGGCGGCTCTGGCCGGTGGTCTGATGCTCGGGCCGGTGGTCTGGTGCTCGGAGGTGGTCTGGTGCTCGGAAGTGGTCTGGTGCTCGGGGGTGGTCGGGTGCTCAGAGGTGGTCGGGTGCTCGGAGGTGGTCGGGTGCTCCAACAGTGGCCATACCATGACGGCGGCGTTGCGAGCGCGGCGAGCGAGCGCTCTGCTTCGGCATTCGTGGGGCTTGGAGGGGGCCTACAGCGTCCAGGGGCTCGGAGGTGATCGCGGTGTGTGCGTGAGTGTGCTGTGCTTGTGTGCCTAGAGGCCGGAGATGGCCTTGACCTACGCGCTCACAGTATGGAGCGCCATGGCCGGAGTAGCAAGGTCCAGTGGCGAGCAGGGGATGAACCGGGGGCTCACCGTAGGTGTTGTGGAAGAGGGGATGACGGTGCAGTGATGGGTTGCGGCCGTGTAGCTCCGGAAGCCGTGCAGTGCCGCGCAGCGTCGTGGCATCGTCCTTGCTCCGACGGCTTCAGAGGTGCTCCGTCGGTGGCTCCTTCTTCTTTCTCCCGCTCCCTTCCTTCTCCCTCTCTTAGCTCTCTCTCCCGGCTCGGGTACGCAGGGGGGTGGCCGCAAGGTGGCGGCGGGCACGGGAATGCGCTAGGGCAACCGGTACCGGGGGCTCTTATAGCCGAGCTCGGCCATGGAGCTCGGTGATCGGTGGCTGGAGATTGAGGAGGATCGGAGGCGTGCGCATCACATCCAACGGCCGTGCGTGGTTGCGTGGGCGCGGCGCAAGGGGAGATAGGGCCATGCCCCGGGCGTGACCCCCTGGCCCTCCCCTACCACCGCGATCGGCCCTTGGTCACGTGGGCGGTTGAGCGTGGCGTGGAGAAGATGAACAGGGGAAGGCTGACGGGTGGGGCTCGGCAGGCAGCGACAGCGAGCGAACGGGGAGGCGCGCGGGCATGCTGGTTGGCTTGCTGGGCCTACGCGAGCACGTGGGCCAGCCTGCTGCTGCGCGCTGGCGGGGCTGGTTGGTGCGGTGGGGCTGGCTGGGCCGCGAAGCCGAGCGGGCTTGGGCCTTAGCGAGGCTTCCTCTCTTTTCTTCTTTTTTTTCTGTTTTTCTTTTCTTCTCCTTTGTTTGAATTCAAATTTGGTTTTGGAATTGAATTCAAGATTGGTGCACCAAATTCATTGGAGTTTTAGATATGAGGCCCACAACATTCTTATGTAATTATAAGGAGTTTATTTAGCTATTTTGTATAACAAAAATAGGTGTAGTTTTGTTATACAAAAATAGAATTAATTTTCTCTTTAAACCCTTATTCCTTGTTTTGAGTTTTGATTATTTTATGGTTTATTATTTTATTGGAGTTGTTAAGCATATCATAACTCAAATGGAAATCCAATCACATTTTGAATTAACAATGTATACAATACTTTATTTGTTAGAATTTAAATAAACACAATTAACTAATGTCATGCCATGCTTATGTGTTGACTTTGGTTGGGGTTGGACCTAATGCATCTCTTAGGTTGGGTTACTATACATGACACTCATCATCACATGGGAGTTTTTAAGAAAAATTTTGTAGTTGGCATTTTTGGGTGTATGGATTCTTGGGTTGTTACAGTCCTACCCCCTTAACAGAATCTCGTCCCCGAGATTAAAGCGTAACGTACTCTTCGAAGAGATAAGGATACTATAGCCGGAGGTCAGACACTTTCTCCCATGTTGCTTCTCTCTCAGTGTGATTACTCCATTGGATCTTGCACATAGAAATAGTCTTGCTTCGGGTCTCTTTGGTATCTCTGCCCAGAATTCTGACAGGATATTCTTTATACTCAAGTGTATCTTGAATGTCAAGTGTATCTGTTGGAACTACTTCATCGGGCAGTCTCAAACACTTACGTAGTTGTGAGACATGAAATACAGGATGAACACCCGTCAATTCCTCAGGTAGCTCAAGTCTGTAGGCGAGCTTTCCAATCCTCTTGCAAATCTTGTATGGGCCAACAAATCTAGGGGCAACCTTCTCTTTCACATGGAATCTGACAGTCCCACGTAGCGGTGATACCTTGAGATAGACGAAGTCTCCACATTGAACTCAAGTTCTCTTCTCCTTTTATCAGCATAGCTCTTGTATCGACTTTGTGCAATTCTCAAATTCTCCTTCACTTGAGCAACTCCTTCTGCATCTTGTATTTTAGCAGAATCAAAGAATGATCTTTCACCCGGTTGGGACCACATCAAAGGTGTCTTACAAGGTCTGCCATATAGAGCTTCAAATGGCGACATCTTGATATTGGCTTGGTAGCTGTTGTTGTAAGAGAACTCTGCATAGGGTAGGCATTTCTCCCAATCAGAGCCATAATTCAGTACACTAGCGCGAAGCATGTCTTCTAAGATCTGATTTACTCGTTCTATCTGTCCATCTATCTGTGGGTGATAAGCGGTACTAAAATCAAGTTTGGTTCCAATGGACTTGTGCAGGGCTTCCCAGAATCGGGACACAAACTGAGGACCACGATCGGATACAATACTAGAGGGAGCTCCATGCAACCTGAGGATATGCTCAATATATAGATCTGCTAATTTTTCTGCATTGGTCTTGGTCTTCACTGGTACAAAGTGAGCAATCTTGGTCAAACGATCAACAATCACCCAGATGGAATCATTGCCTTTCTGTGAATGGGGCAATCCAACTATAAAATCCATGGATATGCTCTCCCACTTCCACTCGAGAACGTCAAGAGGCTTTAGCAAACCTGCAGGCCTTTGATGTTTAGCCTTGACTCTATTGTAGGTGTCACATCATGCCACATGTCTTGCAATGTCTGTCTTCATGCCTTTCCACCAAAAGTGTTTCTTCACGTCTTGATACATCTTTGAACCTCTAGGGTGAATACAGTACTTGGAATCATGAGCTTCTGACAGAATTTCCTCTTGTAGTACTAGGTCAGATGGAACACAGATTCTGTGCTTGAACCAGATGGTTCCTTGTTCATCCTCTTGGTGGTTGGTCTTGTAACCTAGTTTCATTAGACCACGGAGATATTCAATCTCTTCACAACTTTTCTGAGCTTGACGGATGTGATCTGTGAGATCATACTATATGCGAAGCTCATTCAACAAGCCATGCGGTAATATCTCTAGTTGGAAATCATCAATCTCTTCCTAGAGCTCAGGTGGTACAGATTCAGTGATCAAGGTGTGACAGTAACTCTTGCGACTAAGAGCATTTGCAACTACATTAGCTTTTCCCGGATGATAGTGAATTTCCAGGTCATAATCCTTGATCAACTCTAGCCATCGGTGTTGTCTCATATTTAGATCTTCCTGAGTGAAAAAGTACTTCAAACTCTTGTGATCCGTATAGATATCACACTTATTGCCTATCAAGTAGTGTCTCCAGATCTTTAGGGCATGCACAACTACTGCTAACTCAAGATCATGGGTTGGGTAACGGTTCTTGTGTTCTTTCAACTGTCGAGATGCATATGCTATCACTCTTCCATCTTGCATCAGTACACAACCAAATCCTTGACGGGATGCATCACAATAGACCACAAAATCTTTGCCGATATCAGGCAATGCTAACACAAGAGTTGTGGTAAGCTTCTGTTTCAATTCCTGGAAGCTTTGTTCGCACTCGGGCGTCCATTCAAACTCCTTAGTCTTCTTCAGAAGGTTGGTCATGGGACGGGCTATCTTGGAGAAATTCTCAATGAATCGGTGATAATACCCAGCCAATCCCAAGAAACTTCTGACTTCGGTCACATTATGGGGTTGTTCCCACTCTTTCACAGCTTCAATCTTAGCTGGGTCAACTGCAACACCTTCAGCTAATAATACGTGGCCTAGGAAGGCAACTTCCTATAGCCAAAACTCACATTTGCTGAACTTTGTGTATAGCTGATGTTGGGCTAGTTTCTCAAGCACCGTTCTCAGATGATGCTCGTGTTCTTCAGCGGTGGATGAATAAACAAGGATGTCATCAGTGAATACTACCACGAACTTATCCAGTTCATTCATGAAAACCTTATTCATCATGTTCATGAAGTATGCGGGAGCATTCACGAGTTCAAAGGACACCACGGTGAACTCAAACTGACCATACCTAGTCACAAAAGCTGTCTTCGGGATGTCACTTTCTCAAATCTTCATCTGATGATAGTCGGATCTGAGATCAATCTTGGAGAAATACTTGGCACCTCGAAGCTGATCAAGCAGATCATCAATCCTTGGCAGGGGGTACTTGTTCTTGATGGTGACTGCGTTCAAGTTCTGGTAATCAATGCACATTCTCATCGAGCCATCCTTCTTCTTAACAAATAGAACAGGGGATCCCCAGGGTGAAGCACTGGGTCTGATATATCCCTTCAAGATGAGCTCATCAATCTGCTTTTTGAGCTCGGCCAGTTCATCAACTGACATGCGATAGGGTCTCTTGGCAATGGGTCCTATTCCCGACAAGAGATCAATGATGAACTCTACATCACAGTCTAGTGGCATACCCGGTAATTCTTCAGGAAATACATCGGGATAGTCTCTGACCACAGGCACATCATGAACTGTCTTCTCCTCTTTCTGTGATTCTGAACTCGCTTTAAGGGCACACAAGATAGAAGTGGACTTTCCGGACTAGGGTTCACATCTAATGACTTGGCCTAATGGGTGGGTCGCTTGGACATATCTAGGTGAACATGATATGATACCTCGGTGACTGGTTAACCAATCCATACCTAAGATGACATCTAGGTTTGTGGAAGGTAATAGGGTTAGGTCGGCTTTAAAGATAAGACCCTCAATGGTAAGACTCACTCCCTTATAGATGTGGGTGCATTTTAGGTCTCCTAAGGGTGAGCTGGTGATGATAGGCTTTTCACATGGGGTTACAGACAGGTCATGTTCTCGTGCAAACTTGGATGATATGTAAGAACAAGTTGCTCCTGAGTCAAATAGAACTGTTGCAGTATTGCCATTAACTAAAAACATACCATACACAACGTCAGGGGCAACTTGTGCTTCTTCGGCTTCTAGATGGTTGAGACAACCACGGGTAGCAGATCCCTTGGACTGAGACTTCTGAGCAGCTGAGTTCTGTGGGCACTTAGTGGCTTTGTGACCTGGTTGGCCACAAGCAAAGCAGGTGAAAGGCGTACCGCCTGTAGGGGTTGGCGCGGGTGCCTTCCAGTTTCCAGTGCTTGGTGTGGAGCGGTTCTGTGCTGGGCATTCATTCACAGAGCGGAAATGGTTGAAATGGTCCTGAGCATAACGATCCCGAGTGTATCGCTCCTGAGCAGGGCAGGAGTATTTGGCAGTGTAGCCTCCACTACCCCTACTCGATCTAGGGTTGTCATCCCTATAGTGGCGAGAACGTTCCCTGGATGGTGCATCTCTGCGGAACCTCTTGCGATCACGACCATAGAGAGACTCCTTAGGCTTACGCTTCCTCTCCCTGTACTCCTCTCCAGCTTCAGCACGATCTTTCTCAATCTGGATGCAGCGATCCACCAGAGCACGCAACGTGTTACTCTCAATACCGCCAAACTTCAGCTTGATGTGCGGGTTAAGTCCCTTGCGGTAATAGTACAACTTTTCCTTCTCAGAGTTCACTACATAGGGAGGTGCATAGCGTAGAAGGTTGGTGAAACGAGTAGTGTACTCAGTCACCCTGTCCTTTCCCATCTTGATGTTGCAGAACTCCTTAGCTTTGGCCTCCATGACACCCTTGGGAATGTGATACTCAGTGAATGCTTCGGCGAACTCATCCCACGAGATGTTGGCAGGGTCCTCATGGGAATCACTGAAACTGTCCCACCAAGCACGTGCTGCACCTGTGAGCTGGTGTGCGGCTGCTCCAACACTCTCATCGTCGGTGAAAGTACTGAGGCAAGTTTCTTCTCCATCTCCTTGAGCCAGTCATCGGCTACAAGCGGGTCAGGGTCGGTGCCATCATAGGTAGGCGGCCTTAGCTTCAGAAATCCCTCTAGCTTCCTTTGGAAGTCATTATGCTGACCTCCCTAGCGACGGTTTGCTCCTTCAACAAGAGCTGCCAGAAGCTGGGTCTATTGTGCCATCACTTCTGCCAGGTTCAGTGGTGGTGGTGGAGGAATGTTCTCCTCAGGTGGCGGGGTATTCTCTAGGTGGAAGGGTATCCCTCCACGTCCACGGCCACGACCATGGCCACGGTTGTTGCCACTACGTCCCCCATTTGGTTCAACTGGCTCAGGGGTGGGCGCACGTCCACGGTTCATTAGGCGATTAGATCGGTGGTTCGGCATCTACAACACAGATCATAGAGAATTTTGTGCTTGTGCTATAAGTGCTTATGATTCAATATGATTACATGATTTTGACGATTTTAAAGAAAAACATATTACTATCCAACACTCATTACAAAGAAGCAATAAGATCCATAAGATGCAATAAGATCCAAAACATTCATTACATGGGTTTTATTACATAGCACCATCTCCAGTAGCTACACTTGAAGACGTGCGAGAATCGTACTACGCATAATGTCTCATAATACATCTCATAAGGGGTACATCATGGGGTACAACTTATGGAAGCTACAGACATGACTCATGACCACGCAGGGTCATTCTACTCTAACTCGTACACCGCAGCTGGGATATGACTGTTCTCAATCTCAATCTCCTCGTCAAACTTGTGAAGTCAGGACACGTACTTCAAGGCCTCAGCAAGCTCCTCTGTAGGCTTGGCTCCAGGTAGGGTAGGGTAGGCGTCTAGGTTGAGGTGAGTCGGGGCTAACTCAAACTCCTCTATCCTAGGCTTCGTCTTGCTGCGAATCTCCTTGGGTAGCTGATCCCACATACCCTTCATCTCCCTGAGGCACTTCCTGTCAGACTTCTGCCAAGCCTGCCATGTCCTCTCATACTTGTCCTGTAGGTACTCGGTCTGCCTGAGTGCCTCGATCAGGTGACCCTGGTTGCGAATGGCCTTCTTCCTGAACTCCTCTAGCTCTTGAGTCATGGTCTTGTTTCGAGATTGGATCTTCAGCATATCAATCCCCTTGGATCTCTCTCTATCTCCTCTGCGGTTGAACTCGGCCTTCTTGTCATCCAACTCTCTCTACAGCTCCAAGACCTTGCTATCGAGATAGCAGTTCCTATTGCCTAGGTCAGCAGCTTTGTCCTGTAAGTCTGCGACCTCGGTTCTGTGGGCTTCTTCACGACGGTTGAGCTCGTCCTGTAGCTTGGCAACTGTCTCAAGTAGACTAGCTCGTTCCTATGCTCCCTGCGAGTCTCGCTCCTAGTACTCCCACCAGAGGGCCTGGTCCTGACGTCTCCTCTGCTCTAGCTGGGTCACGTACCTGTCCTGCTCCAGTATGTGGATAGCTGAGATGCGAAGGCATATGTCCTCCTTAGCAAGGATAACTCTACCGGCTGCGAAACTTTGCTCACTAGGGGTAAGGCTGAGGTCGAGGGCCTGGGGAAGTAGATGGAACTCTGTCGTCTTTAGGTGCTCGTAGTGGTCCCTCATCACTCTGCAAAGTGCCTTGTGTGAGATAGCTTGCAGTCCCTCCTCGACTGTGTCCTCTATAGTCAACTCGGTGAAAGTTGGGACAGAAGGTAGGGTAGTGCTAGTTGGGAACTCGACTGAGGTGACAATTGGTCCTTCGATTCCTCCTTCCTGAGCTGGCTTCTCGGTGCAGGTGACCTTGACAAGCTCGTCGGGGACACCTAACGTGACGAGAACTCGGCAGAGGGTTTGTGCAAAACCCCCGAGCTCACGTAGGCCGAAGATAAGCTTGGCATGGTCCAGAGGTAGCGGTCCAAGAGGCAGCCAGTCGACGTTCGTTGCCATCTGCATGTTTTAAGGAACAGGTGTTAGCAGGTCAATATTAGATAAGCCTTGCATAAAAGTAAATGCAGGGTTGGTATATAACCGAAAGAAGGGATGTTCACGTCCTATTCTATCGTCCATTTCTAAGGGTTTCGTCCTATGATCAAGTATGGCTCTGATACCAACTGAAGCGACCCCGATTTCCACGAAGGGAAATCCACAGCGTCGTAGTGTAATAAGACCGTTGTAGATCATATTACCCAAATTCCAGTCAAATATCACATCCATACAACGATAATATCAGAGTATAAATAGTGCGGAATTATATAAATTATTACATCGCCGTATTGGCGGAATCAAAAGTAGCATTCATTTAGAAACAGCTTGAAGATAAGATCGCCAAACTCAAGCGTAGGCATGAACCCCTCAACCGTCAAACTCCTCGGAGCTATACTTCTCAGCAGAACCTGTGTACCAAAATTTATCAGTACGATTCATACTGGCCACTCCCAACCCTATGAGCATTTGCTATGTGGAAATTGGATGCAAGTTGGATATAATCAAAGGAACCTATAAGGCTGGGGTTTCCTATGCATTTAGCATATCAAATATGAATAAAAGTATAGTCAAGTTTTAACACCATTCCCATACACATTCCACCCCATTCCCTTCCCAGAGCCAGGTTTCGATCCTAGGATCGATATACCACCATCTCCACACCATCACCATACCATCGCTCAGTCGATAGGCCAACTCCCTCTCGGCACTGTCTCAAGGCCCGTAGCCCCTGGCTACGACCGACACTCTCTCATGGGGGAAGAAGAGAAGGACTCATCTTTCTATCTAGTTTAAGCGAAACCCAGGAAAGGTCCAAAGCCGACAAGTCGGCACATGTATCGATCGATCAACCATACACTCTGCAGAGGTTTTACATAACCACATGATCTGCCTTCCTCACTGACCGTCGTCAACTGGGCTAATTCCGGCCGCTTGCTAGCCTATGATAATGCCACTCTACCATTTAGCCCTGGTACACCCCAAGTCTAGTTTGGGGTGGCTGAAACTGTGAGTCATGAGCTGAGTCCACATGGTCTCCATGAAGTCTCGAAAGGGTGTGGGGGAAATCCTCCGCGCCCCGTACCTTCTTACACTGTCCGCTATCAACCTAGCAGTAGTGGCAATATCCTACCAAGTAGTCCGGCCGTCCCACACTATATAGGGCGAGTGGTACGTAAGGCTTCCTAGTGAATCTGAGTACTAGTAAGTCCTTAGGGATGACCAAGCCAGAATGTCTCCATCAGGGTTTCCATTTACCGTGCCACCACAGCACCTCCATCCCGGGCTCCTCCCGTCACAGGTTCACACCCAGGACCACCTCATATACCATTTACCCACCACAGGTATCCATTTCTAGGGGTGCCCAGGTAGCACCCCATGGCAAGACTTGCCCTAGGATCGTCGTATACTCCACACACCCAAGTCACACACGCAACACTCTCCCCATAGTTCAAATAACACCAGTTTCCACCACGCATGTAGTATAAGCATAGTAGAAGTATAAGTAATGAAATATATAGTAGTAAGCGTGTGTCTAGCCTAATAGCAGGGTATGTAGGGGTATGGTTGCGTCAAGGTAAAGGCCTTCAAGTAAGCATACTACCATGTAATTCCTATCATAATATGACTGTAGCAGTAAAGTAAAGCAATAGCAGTTCTATATTAGCCATGCGTAATAGGTGCTACGAGATTGGGTGGGATGTGGCACCTTCAGTGTAGTCGTCTCCATACTCCTCATGGTACTCACAATCCTCGTCCGTCTGGTTCTCCTCCGAGTCTGCAAACGATCGCATTATAGTCGCGTTAGCGACGTCTATAGAATAGCACAAAGAAGCAATGAAAATTCAAAAGAGCCAAATGCACTCAAACATGGGTTCATTGCATAGAGCTCGATTTTAGATGAATTTTGGTCCTAGTTTCGTATTTTTCTGAGGTCATATGAATTAGTTATGAATTTCCGAAGTTTAATTCATTTTTTGAAAATGGAAAAGGCTGAATTAATTCTGGGCTGACACGTGTCACGCAGTGACTGGTCTATGTAGCATGCTGATGTCAGCATGACATCAGCGTCTCGGTTCCAAGCTGACAGGTGGGGTCCAGCTGACGTCATCATGACATCATCAGCGTCATCAGTCCGGTAGGTGGGCCAAGGCTTTCGGGTCACTGACAGGTGGTTCCGGCCAAATTCAACGTTAAGTCAACGGCGAATCAACGACGAGTCAACAACCAACGGGTCAGGTCACTAACGTGTGGGGCCAGGGCTGCTGACATCAGCAGCTGACATCACCGTGACGTCAGCATGATGTCACTGTGGGGGTATTAACCCCTATACCCTTACGGCTAGGCTTGGGCCGGCCCGGATCAGTGGGTTCGGTCCACCAAAAGACGACGCGCGGCCCGGCCAACCTGTTCGGAGTCCCGCGTAAGGAGTCAAAATAGATTTGGCGACCAAGCAAGATCCTGGTCGGTTAGAATAGAAATCCTTATCCGGCCATGTATGGCAATTGTAACTGGCTAGGATTAGTTTCCAGATCTGTAACCCTGCCTTCCGGACTATATAAGGCGGGCAGGGGACCCCTCTAAAAAACATCTCTCATTGACATACAGCAATACAATCAGACGCAGGACGTAGGTATTACGCCTTCTTGGCGGCTGAACCTGGATAAAACCTCGTGTCTGTCTTACGTCACCGTCTTGTTTGTGGCTTGCGCATCTGTCTGCCGACAATCTACTACCTTGGATATACCCCTAGGTAGACTGCCAACCATATTTCGTCGACAGTGACGCGCCAGGTAGGGGGTGTGCGTATTGCTCTCCAAGCAAACAAGACGGTCATCACCTCCGGCCCCATGGCTATGCCAAGCGGACTCACGTTCACCGTCGGCCAGATCACCTGGACCATCGGCTCTGACGACTTCATCGCCATGGCCATAGAGGAGGCGTGGACTCAATCTGCGTCAACCACTACCTCACCTGCATCGGCTATGGCTCCGACCATAGTGGATGCGGCTTTGACCACGGTGGGTACGGCTTCGACCACGATAGATCTGGCTCCGACCACGGTACATCTGGCTCCGACCACGCCCACATCATCTTCAGCCATGCCGACAACCCGTCATCCACCTCCCCGCTACAAAGGGAAGCAGATCGACAACACCGACCTGCTCGATTCCATTGATCGGGTCGGCACCAAACTCACTAAAACCCTAGCTCTGGTAAGTACGATTCAAAGTCAACCTAATGAGCAGGTAACCGCTCCCCACAACAGATCTACCCGACTAGTTCGGGCCAGCCGCCCCGCACGGCTTGGTACAGATCTCGTGGTCATATCTACTCCCAAAGGGCGCTCCGCTCGTCGCCGGCCAGCCTCCGTGACGGGCCTCCGGCTCTCCAAGTATGAAGCCTCGATGGAGAACCACCAGGCCCAGCCCTACGGCCTACGAAACGCTGCCTCCAGCTACGCGTATAACCTACAACGCCGCTTGAATCGGTGTTTTATGCACCGACCTCGGCCGAAGCCGCGCAACTTCGTCAACATGATCCAGATCGTAGATTATCAAGAAGGATCCGTCCACACAGTCCAAGAGGGCAACTCTAGCTCCTCGTCTAGCATCGTATCTAATTCCTCCGTCCACACTGAGCTCCAGCATCACAACGATGAAGGCGTCGAATACGATCTGGATATCCCAGACCACGCCCCTTGGGCCCCACAATTCCCGTCTTTCCCGCCAAGGCAAGGGGATTTGATCAACGTTGTCAGCAATGACGAACCACCAGCAGTTGGTGAAACGGAACAAGAAAGGACTGTGCGCGAGGCACGCAATATTGACCGGTTTAATCGCTGGCAAATCAAAGCAGAAGCAGAAGAGGAGGCACGACGCATAAGGGTCTAGCCACACGACCTCAACAATACCTTCGACAAGGTGGGGGACAAGCAAGTCTTCAAGACTCCAAGCGCCAACGTAGCCGTCGCCATGGCGACAATGCAGCGGCTACCCAACACTCCCAAAACCCAAGCAGTTCGCGATGATATACAAGCTTATCTGACGGCTGCTATGGCTCAGACCGCAGAGATGGTGAATCAAGCCCGGGCTCCATCCATTTCAATCGAATCAAGCCACAGCCGCCAATACTCAAGTCGCTCACAGCCACTCAACCAACGTGGCTCGTGCAACAACGACCCATCAGACAACCGTCAAGGCGGAAACGGTGGTCACGATGGTGGTCGGGATGACAACCGCCGTCGGGAGGATAACTGCCACGATGTTTGGGACGATAACCGCCGTGATAACCGTGACAATCGCCGCGATACCCATGGTCGTAGGGCTAATCCAGATGGCAATCGGGATCGCCGCGATGGCAATTACGATCTCCGCCATTACCTCAGTGGACGTGATCTACGTGCTCGCATCAACCAGAGAGCCAACGATCATGCATCCCATGAAAGCTATCGCCGTATGGAATATGACACTGCCCACGGCCCACTAGGTTTGAAGCAGTTTACTCCACACCTTCGCCAAGTCATATGGCCCAAGAATTTCAAGCTCGAGAAACTTCAGAAGTACGACGGCAAGGAAAACCCAGAATTATGGGTCATGCTCTACGAAACTACGTGCAGATCAGCCATGGCTGACGAGCATGTCATGTCTAACTACTTCCCAGTCGCTATTGGCCATGCAGGTCACCAATGGCTGGTCAGCTTGCCGGCGAACTACTTTGATTCTTGGCAGGAGCTCAAGCAAGCCTTCATCGACAATTTCATCGCTGCTTGTGAACAACCGGGCAACAAGTACGATCTGCAATGGATCCGAGATCGGAAAGATGAGCCACTGCGTGAGTACGTCCGGCGTTTCTCGGAGATGCGCATCAAGGTCCCATCAATCTCCGACAATGAGGCAATCGAGGCTTTCATCACTGGCCTCCGCTTCCATGATGCCCTAAGAGACAAGCTCCTCCAGAAGAGACCTGAATCGGTCACAGCGCTCCTGGCCACCGCTAAGAAATATGCAGACGCCGACGACGCTAAGAAGATAATTATTGAAGAAGCAGCAAGGGTTCCATGCTCCGACCACCCCCCACACCGCGATGATTACCGCAGCAACCATGGTCGGAACGACAATTTTGACCGCCACAACTAGCGCAACGACTCTTGCGACCACCGTGACCAACGTAATCAGCGGCGTAGCCACCGTGACGATTACAGGAGCAAGCGTGCTCGGGAAGACGACGGTGAGGTAAATACCGTTCAAAAGGGTGGCGAACATCGTAATTACGAAGACGACTACGCCAAAGCATTAAAAGGGCCCTGCCAGCTCCATCCTAAGTCAAACCATACCATGGAGAATTGCCGCGTTCTCAAGTCTATCTATACGCGTCAACAGGCTCCGGATACATCCGACAAGCCTAACGACGCAGGAGAACAGCGCAACGAGGATAACAACGACGACGATGCAGACCCTCGTCACAAGTACGTCAAGCCAACCGATCGTGTGCACACCATCATCGGAGGCAAAGTGTCCATCGAGACCAAGCGGGAACACAAGCTGCTCGCCCATGCTTGCTTGAACATGGCCAACGCCAACAACCTCCTCGCCGATCCGTGGCTCCCTCCGTGGTCTCACCGCTAAATCTCTTTCAGCAGAAAGGACCAATGGGCCGCAATACCTGAGCCAGGACGTTTTCCCCTGGTCCTCAATCCTTGTATCAACAAGGTCCAGTTCGATAAAGTACTAATCGACGGTGGCAGCTCCATCGATATACTGTTCAAGAACAGTCTGCCCGCCCTGAAGATAGCTCAGGCGGATCTCAAGCCATACGAGGCACAGTTCTGGGGTGTTCTCCCCGGATAGAGTTCTACACCTCTCGGGCAAATCACGCTACCTGTGCAGTTTGGGACCCCAGACCACTTCCGCACCGACTACGTCAACTTTGTGGTCGCTGACTTCGACGGCACCTACCATGCTATTCTTGGTCGACCGTCACTCACCAAGTTCATGGCCATACCTCATTACAGGTGTCTGGTGCTCAAGATGCCTACCGAGAAAGGAGTTCTAACCCTCCGAGGCAACATGTACGCAGCTTATACCTACGAGGACGATAGTTTCAAAATAGCAGAGGCTCACGACCTCTCTATTCGCATGGCCGAAACCATGCTCGACGCCAAGAAGACCTCGGCCGACCACCTGGAGATCCCAGAGCTCGAGGCTCCTCGCAAGAACATTAAGTCCTAGGAGCACAAGGTGATCTAGCTGGTCAACGGCGATCCCAGCAGAACGGCCCTTATCGGGGCCAACTTGGATCCCAAATAGGAAGACGCGCTCGTCAGGTTCCTGAGGAGCAACGTCGATGTGTTCGCATGGAAACCTGCTGACATGCCCGGTGTACCTCGGAACTTGATCAAGCACTCCTTGAATGTCAACAGCAAGGCCAAACCTATCAAGCAGAAGCTACGACGGTTCGCTCACGACAAAAAGGAGGCGATTAGGGTAGAAGTTACACGGCTTTTGGCAGCCGGATTTATCAAAGAAGTGTATCATCCGGAGTGGTTAGCCAACCCGGTTCTTGTACGCAAAAAGAATAATGAATGGAGAATGTGCGTTGATTACACTGATCTCAACAAACACTGCCCTAAGGACCCCTTCGGCTTACCTCGCATACATGAGGTCATAGATTCAACCGCCGGTTGTGAGCTCCTTTCCTTTCTCGATTTCTACTCTGGTTATCACCAGATCGCTCTCAAAAAGGATGACCATATTAAGACATCTTTTATCACGCCTTTTGGCGCCTACTGCTACACGACCATGCCGTTCGGGCTTAAGAACACCGGAGCTACCTACCAACGCGCTATACAAGCTTGCCTCAAAGACGAGATAAAAGACGACCTCGTCGAGGCTTATGTTGATGATATAGTCATCAAAACCAAGGAAGCACATACCCTTGTTGACAACCTAGAACGCACCTTTGTAGCCCTTAACACATTCCAGTGGAAATTAAACCCAAAGAAGTGCATCTTTGGTGTTCCTTCTAGCATACTACTTGGCAACGTCGTCAGTCACGACGGCATACGCCCTAACCCGGAGAAAGTCAAAGCTGTCTTGGACATGAAGCCACCCAAGAAGGTGAAGGATGTTCAGAAGCTCACTAGGTGCATGGCCGCCCTCAGCCGTTTCATATCAAGATTAGGCGAAAAAGGATTACCGTTTTTCAAACTACTCAAAGCATCCGAAAAATTTGAGTGGTCGGAGGAAGCAGACGCTGCCTTCACACAGCTAAAACAATACCTTACGTCACCTCCGGTCCTCACTGCTCCAAGAGAAGACGAAACACTGCTGCTTTACATTGCGGCTACTAATCGAGTAGTCTCCACGGCCATGGTGGTCGAGCGAAATGAGCCCGGCCACGTCTACAAGGTACAGCGACCAATCTATTTCATTAGTGAGGTACTCAATGAGTCCAAGACCAGGTACCCGTAGATTCAGAAGTTGATCTACGCCATACTGATAACATCCCGAAAGTTGAAACACTACTTCGACGGATATCGTGTGGTGGTCATGACTGAGTACCCTCTGCGAGACATCATTAGCAACAAGGATGCGAACGGGCGCATCGTCAAATGGGCAATGGAGCTATGCCCCTTTTCCTTGGAGTTTGCAAGCCGCACTACAATCAAGTCTCAGGCACTTGTCGATTTCATCGTCGAATGGACAGACTTAAGCACGCCTGCTTCTACTGGAACCGACGAGTATTGGACGATGTACTTCGACGGCTCTCTCAACATTGACGATGCGGGAGCAGGAGTCCTTTTCATGTCACCATCCAAGGAGCAGCTCTGTTACGTCCTTAGGATTTATTTCCCAGCATCTAATAATGCCGCCGAGTACGAAGCATGCCTACATGGTTTGCGCATTGCGGTTGAGCTTGGCGTTAAACATCTCTACGTCTACGGAGACTCTGCTCTAGTCATCAACCAACTCAACAAGGACTGGGACACAACCAGCGAGAAGATGGATGCATACTGCAAATTGATCAGAAAGCTGGAAGGCAGGTTCTATGGCATCGAGTACATACATGTGGTCTGGGACAAGAATCAAGCAGCGGATGCACTGTCAAAGTTAGGATCATCCCGAGCAAAAATCCCACATGGCATATTTGTCCAAGACCTACTCACGCCTTCCATCGAAGAGGAAGATTCCACGCCAGACAAGCTTCCAGACCAGCAATTGGTGGCTACGGTTCCGGCGTCAAGCACCGCCGAGCCCCCTCCGACCACTCATGAGCCCGACTGGAGAATACCTTTTATCAAGTATCTAACAGATGGCAGCGATTACACTGATTGGACAGAGAACGAGCGCCTGATGCGTCGTAGTAAGCAGTACCTGCTCATCGATGGCAAGCTATGGCGCAAGAACGCAAAGGAGGAAATCTTGATAAAGTGTATAACCTAGGAGGATGGCAAACATCTCCTGGACCAAATCCACTCTGGCTCCTGCGGCAACCATGCGGCCTCAAGAACGCTGGTCGGCAAGGCTTTTCGAGTAGGGTTCTATTGGCCGTCAGCAATAGCCGACGTAGAGAAGCTAGTCTACCACTGTGAGGGTTGTCAGTTCTTCGCCAAGAGGATTCACATACCAACGCATGAGATCCAGACAATACCAGCCTCTTGGCCTTTTGCATGCTGGGGACTGGATATGATCGGGCCCTTCAAACCGGCTCTAAGGAAATTTACATGCGTCTTCGTGCTGATCGATAAATTTTCTAAGTGGATAGAATACATGCCTCTGGTACAGGCATCCTCAGAAAAGGCTATCACATTCCTCGACTAGGTCATCCACCATTTCGGCATACCCAACAGCATCATCACTGATCTGGGTACTCAGTTCACCGGGAACGCTTTTTGGGACTTCTGCGATGAAAGGAGCATAGTAGTAAAATACGTCTCGGTAGCGCACCCAAGAGCTAATGGACAAGTCGAGCGGGCCAATGGCATGATCTTAGATGCATTGAAGAAGAGGATGTACAGAGAAAATGACAAAGCTCTCAGAAGATGGCTCAAAGAGTTACCAGCCGTGGTCTGGGGCCTCAGAACTCAGCCCAGTCGTAACACCGGCGTCTCATCGTACTTTATGGTTTACGGCGCTGAGGCAGTCCTTCCAGCAGATATAGCTTTCAGATCAGCACGGGTAGAGAACTTTGATGAAGGAAGGGTCAATGAAGTACGGGAACTAGAAGTGAACAGCGCAGAAGAGAAGCGGCTTGATTCTTGTGTATGTACGGCCAAATACCTTGCTGTTTTACGTAGGTATTACAACAAGAACGTTAAAGAGCGGTTCTTCATGGTCGGGGACCTGGTCCTAAAGTAAAAGACGAACCAGGCTGGTGTCCATAAACTCGCAACCCCATGGGAGGGTCCTTTCATGATCAAGGAGGTCACACGACCAACGTCTTACAGGTTAGCTCACCTAGACGGTACGGACGTACCAAACTCGTGGCACATCGACAAGCTTAGACATTTCTATGCTTAACTACTGAGATATGTACCTCTCTTGTACTTTCGATTTACTTCAATAAAGCTATTATGATTTCTCTGACCACTCTAATGTGTCACTTTGAATTTTATGGTTATTCTAACTTAGCCAGTAAAAGCCGACCACCACTCCTACGGTTTTTGGAGCAGGCCCTGTCTCCGGTTCCTCCCAACACGTGCATGGGATCCGCTCTCTACGTTACGGGTGATCGGCAGGTCCCCCTTGGTTTGACTTGTCCACGTCTACGTGTGCACAGGTCACGAACCTCACACTCCAACCACATGGCAAACTAGGGCTGCACAAACTTTTCAGGATGATGTGTCGAGCAAAATGGTACAACTAAACAGAACGTTAACATGTTCTCACTTAGTTACACCAACATAAGTTTCAAGCTTAAAAATGTTTTATACAAAGCAAACAAGCTTATAATGATATACAGTTATGTTATTACAAGCTTGCCTGAAGAGGCCCAAGTTTACAATAACACAACTATTCCCTCCTTCTACAGCTCTAAGCCTATTACATTGGCTGGTCGGGGCGCGCGGCAACTACTGCTTGCTGCTTACGATACCCTACTCGGGTCTTGGGGACTCTTGTGCTAGTCGAGCTGAAGGGGATGGCCCCGCCGATGCCTGGCTGGTCGAGACCGCAGGCTTCGTCGGTTGGCTTGCAACTGATGGCGTTTCCAGCTGACTTGTCGATGGCGTCCCCTATACAGGTGCTGTCCCACCTCCACACAGGTTAATGTCACCAATTATCTTTGACGACGGGTCTAGCTAGGCCATCCAAAGCTCCTCCGCCTTGTCGGGGTCTACCTCCTTTGGGTATCCAGCTTCCAGGCACTTGAGATCGATCAGGGGGTAGTGGGCACGCACCATGCTTAGCACATGGGCACCCGTGTACTCACCCACCTCCTTCACGAACTCTTGGAACTATCCCCATGCTTGTCTGCATCTCTTGACTAGTCCGAGCTGGGGCGTCCTTGGCTCTTCCTCTGTGAGCGCCGGGTCGATAAGGTCGAGGACGGGCACAATGCCAGTTGCCACTTCCTGGCACCGGTTCTTCCATGTGTCCCGATCCTCGGTGGCCTCGAGGCATCTTGCTTTCCAGCCATCACGCTCTTTGATCATGGCTTCTAGATGCCTCTTGGCATTGACTTTTAAAACTGAACACCGTACAAGACATCAAATGTAATGGCACGACAAGACAAGGCGGGAAACAGAATGAGAAAGGTGGTCTGGAATACTTACTTTTCAGTTCCTCCTTCATTTTGGTGGTGTGGTCCTGGAGTTGAGACTGGTTACGTGCCAGTTTCTCGTTGTCCTCCTTTAGACGACCACACTCTACGGTCACGCGGCTATACCCCTCTTGGAGGCGGGTTACTTCAGCTTCTAAGCCTGCATTACAGCTGTCACTACCAACAACGCAACAACACGCGTTACACACTTGCTGTGATAAAATGACAACTTACTTGTTTTTCCCCGCTCTTTGTTATTGAGCTGGCCGACTAGGTTCTGGTTCTGTGCCTCTAGCTCTATCCTCTCCTGGTCGGCGGCTTCAAGTTGGCGGCACAAGTGTTCCACCTCGGCCGCCAGTTCTTTATTTTTTGCCGTGATTCCCTCAATCTGGTCGAAGCACCTCTTTCGGTACTTCGCGGTCTTCATCAAGTCCTGCATATAAATAAGCTAAGTCAGACAGATCAACTACATAACAGGGTCAAGTGGTCAAGCCAAACATACCTAGACTTCTGTCACCAGACGCTTTGCCGCCCGTTCAACTCTTAGGGTCTCTTCGACCTCTGGGATGTCTTCGTGCATAACCCACTCGTCGTTCCACCAGCGCGACACATATACATGTTGTCATTTATCTTGGGGATGGCCTAGGATTTCTTCTACTTCATCCTCTTTGGCCTCTTGTTCAGGGGGCGGCGCTGGTCTGGAGTCTACAGTCTACGCGACCACCATAGCTTTCCCACGAGCCGTAGCATCGACTAGCGTGCTCTGTGCCAACCCCGGTTGCTGCTCCTTGGCTTGGACTGGTTCCCTTGGTGCCAAGGTACCTACTGCAGCAGGGTTTGTGCTCGGAGCACTTGTACTTTGCTCGGCTGTCTTCTCGACCAGCTGCTCGGGGACTGACGTCTGGTCGCCCATCTGCTAAGGTTCTGGTGGGATTTCTTCTTCAGGTTCCTCCATAGCTGGCCGCTGAGCAGCTCTTTCCACCAGTACTAGCGAAGCCATGCCGCATCCGGCTAGCTGGTCGGGATTTTCGGTGGACACCGACCTGATACACCAGGGAAAAGTTTAGAAGACAATAATATTCAATACAAATTATAAGCTTACATCAAAGTTACAGATACTTACAGCTTGGAAGCATGGAATGACATGGTGAAGGAGCGTCTCTTCGATCGCGCCTGCTCCATGTGCTCGGCAGGTTCCACTGGGTCTTTTCCGATGACCGGTACTAGTGCCGGGGTTTGATGCTCGACACTTCCCTCGCTAGTCCTCTGTGTTGCAGTGGTCGGTGATGCAATCACTGCTAGCATAGAGGAGCCACCCTGCTTCGTCGACCCCATTTGTCTTCTCCTCTTTCGAGGGACAAGCCGGAAGATGTCCGTATCCTCTGCTTCGTCGTCTGAAAGGGGGAAGATGGCTTGGTGCCGTTTGTTGGCAGCCGGCCACTTGCTAGCAGCTCTGGTCGATGCATCCTCTACAACCTCAAGTGCCACCCAGTGGATGTCTTCAGCCCTGGCGTTGGTCTAGGCGGCTGGGCCGGCAACTTGCGGCCAATCCACACCAGGGGGCGGAGACACAAACACTGCTGCCCGGTCACGACCATTACTCTGAGAAACATAAAGGAGACAACAGTCAATTTCTTGTTACAACATGATTCTATAGGTACAAGGAAGTATCATTTACCTTTGGGGAAGGTCAGGCCAGCTTGAAGGCATGCTCGATGTCGTTTAACCTAACATAATTGGGATCGGCCAGGTTGAATAGCTCCCCAATCCTGGTCTTGACTTCTATCTTGTCGAGCGCCTCTTTCCTGGTCCTTGTTGGATCTGCGCTTCCCTGGTACTCGAAGCCAGGATGTACCCTCTTCTGGCAGGGCTGGATCCTTCGGCTGATGGAGTTCCTGACCACGCTTGGACCATCCAGCCTTCCCCACGGGATCATCCCGAGCAGTTCTGCGATCTGCTCCAAGTTCTCGGGCTTCTCCGATCAGCTGTTCTTCTTCTCCGGAATCAACCCCACGTCGCACAGGGTGATTGTGTTTGGCTCTTCACGGATGTAGAACCACTTCTTGTATCATTCATCCAGCGAGGTGTTCCAGGGGCAGTGCAAGTATTGGGCTTTCATACCATCACGCAGATTGAGGTAGACGCCTCCGGCTATCTTCGAGCCGCCGCTCCCTTTCTTCCGCAGATAGAACAGGTGGCGAAAGAGGTCAAAATGGGGCTAGAAGCCACCATAGGCCTCGCAGAGATGGATGAAGGTGGAGACAAGAAGAATCGAGTTGGGATGCAGATTGCAAATCCCAATCTCGTAATACAAGCAGAGACCCTGAAGGAAAGGTTGCACTGGAACCCCAAAACCCCATTTGAAGAAATCCTCGAAAACCACAATCTCACCTGGTTGTGGATCGGGGAAGCTTTCTCCTTCCGGCGCATGCTATCCCGTGAGTGCCTTGTTGTGGAGCACTCCCATGGCGACGAGGTCTTCGATGGTCTGCTCATTGCTCTGCGACTTCCACCACTCCTTCGCCATGACTCCGCCTTTCTTCTGGGCGTCTCTCTTCGCCATTAATCTATCCTTACTAAGGGGGTGGATGCGGTGACGGGGGGATTGGTGATGATTTTCGGAGGAATAGGGTTCGGCGAGGAGAAGAAGAAGGTTGTGGCGGCGAATGATGATGGGGATCGGTACAAGTAACTTACCAGGTCTATATTATAAATAACAAAGAACTCCGTCATTTCATCCGCCCGA
Source organism: Miscanthus floridulus (assembly GCF_019320115.1). NCBI lineage: Eukaryota > Viridiplantae > Streptophyta > Magnoliopsida > Poales > Poaceae > Miscanthus > Miscanthus floridulus. The sequence continues at coordinate 29,942,696 of NC_089597.1, read as the reverse complement.
GATTCTTGGGAGACATGCGCACGTGCCGCAGATAGTTGTTCACACAACCTCAAGATCTACGCCAATAAACGCGCCCCTTCGTTACCAGTGTACGCGCCTCTTCGTTGATAGTGTAAGAGGGCCCACACTGACGCACCTCCATATAGGTGCCAAGTGACTATTTGCCAGAAAAGAGCAAGAAGACAGGGTGCCGCACTATACCCGTCTGCTTTTTTGACTAGACGTGTCAGACTGGACTTGACAGAGAAAGGAGATAAATAAATACACCAAATAATAATACAAGCGGCGTTCGTATTTTCGCTGCATGTCTTGTGCTCAAGGATGGATCAGACCACTGCTGTGCTCGGGGATAGCCTAGACCACTGCCGTGTTCGGGGACTGCCCAGACCACTGCCGTGCTCGGGGATTGCTCCGACCACTACCGTGCTCGGGGACTGCTCCGACTACTAATGTGCTCGGGGACTGTCCCGACCACTGCTTGGAGAATGGTTCTCCTCGGCTACATGTGATTTGTACTCACATACAGTTGAGAGACATTTATTTAGACCTTGCTACAAGGCTCCTACTTCGCCTTCCAGCAAGCTCGGGGACTACATCGGTACGATGCACCTGCCGGTGCATCTCGTTTTGCTTGCACGACGATTGGATTCTTAATTAAAGTATAAATTCTTTTTTAGACCCTGGCACCACGTGCCTGCGTCACCTACTACCAGGCTCGAGGACTAAGTGGGCACACTTCACCTTGCGGTGAATGTGTTTATTTAATCGACCCCTATGCTTTGAATGATTGTAAGGATTACTAAAGTGCTCGGGGACTATCCCGACCACTGCTCGGAGAATGGTTCTTCTTGGCTACATGTGGTTTGTACTCACATACAGTTGAGAGACATTTATTTAGACCTTGCTACAAGGCTCATACTTCGCCTTCCAGCAAGCTCGGGGACTACATCGGTTTGGGGACTAAGTGGGCACACTTAACCTTGCGGTGAATGTGTTTGTTTTTCGACCCCTACGCCTCTAATGTTTAAGGACGCTACGCTTCAAGACCACTTACATTTCTTTTCAGAAATACAAGTGGGCACACTTCCCAGGACGGAAATCTTTTTCTTTTTTCTTAAGAGCACCATACATTCTTCGGACAACCTATTTCTCCAGCGACAACGGTGATCAGAGATGTCAAGGACTCGAGCCTTACTTGTCGGAGAAGGTTAAAATGGCGTATCGCAGCATAATACATGGTGCTCGAGGACTAGCTGTGGGGGTATTAACCCCTATACCCTTACGGCTAGGCTTGGGCCGGCCCAGATCAGTGGGTTCGGTCCACCAAAAGACGACGCATGGCTCGGCCAACCTGTTCGGAGTCCCGCGTAAGGAGTCAAAACAGATTTGGTGACCAAGCAAGATCCTGGTCGGTTAGAATAGGAATCCTTATCCGGCCATGTATGGCAATTGTAACTGGCTAGGATTAGTTTCCAGATCTGTAACCCTGCTTTCCAGACTATATAAGGCGGGCAGGAGACCCCTCTAAAAAACATCTCTCATTGACATACAGCAATACAATTAGACGCAGGACATAGGTATTACGCCTTCTTGGCGGCCGAACCTGGATAAAACCTCGTGTCTGTCTTGCGTCACCGTCTTGTTTGTGGCTTGCGCATCTGTTTGCCGACAATCTACTACCTTGGGCATACCCCTAGGTAGACTGCCGACCATATTTCGTCGACAGTCACCTCGGCTGAGTTGCTACTGACATGTGGGTCCTGTGTGATGTCAGCATGATGTCAGCATCTGACATGTGGGTCCAGAGTGTCCGTGCCACTGACATGTGGGGCCAGGTCAACGGTCAATGTTGACCAGTCAACGGTCAATACGGGCCGGGTTCAAACTAGGCCTGGACAGGGTTGGATCTAGGCCGAGCTTGGCCCGCCACGTGGCATGCTGTGGTGCTACCACATCACGTCCCTGGGCCTTTACTAGGCCATGGTCCACGGTTCGCGGGCATGAGCGTGGCTCACGGTGGAACAAGAGATGTTGGTCCATGGACTGCAGACAGGTCTACAGTGGACCGAGTCCACCCTCCTTCTCTCAGGCGTAGTTTATGTGCACTGGGTGCAGGCGCTAACGGCTAGCGAGGGGAGTCTCCCCTATTTCTCCCGCAGCTGTGCTCCTGTCGGCGGCGTGCTCGCTGGTGAGCCCCGTGGTGGTGTTGGTGTCCAATTGGGGGGGGAAGCTTCCCCAGGCCATGGCGATCATGATGCAGGGGTCTAAGTGGTGGCCGGGGCCTTCTAGAGCATCGGCCATGGTGGTCGGCGGCTTGGCGTGGCGGCGCTTGTCGGTGTGGCGTGGTCAGGCTGTGGTGGTGGCCAAGAGTGTGTTCAGCGGGGCTCGTGAGTTTCCCGTGGCTCCAGCGAATAGGGCGGGCGAGTCAGGGAGGCGCTAGGCGCTCTAAGTGGTACTGGCCACGGTGGTCGGCGGCTCTGGCCGGTGGTCTGATGCTCGGGCCAGTGGTCTGGTGCTCAGAGGTGGTCTAGTGCTCGGAAGTGGTCTGGTGCTCGGGGGTGGTCGGGTGCTCAGAGGTGGTTGGGTGCTCGGAGGTGGTCGGGTGCTCCAACAGTGGCCATGCCACGACGGCGGCGTTGTGAGCGCGGCGAGCGAGCGCTCTGCTTCGGCGTCCGTGGGGCTTGGAGGGGGGACCTACAGTGTCTAGGGGCTCGGAGGTGGTCGCGGTGTGCGCATGAGTGTGCTGTGCTTGTGTGCCTAGAGGCCAGAGATGGCCTTGACCTACGCGCTCATGGTATGGAGCGCCATGGCCAGAGTAGCAAGGTCCAGTGGCGAGCAGGGGATGAACCGGGGGCTCACCGTAGGTGTTGTGGAAGAGGGGATGGCGGTGCAGTGATGGGTTGCGGCCGTGTAGCTCCAGAAGCCGTGAAGTGCCATGCAGCGTCGTGGCGTCGTCCTTGCTCCAGCGGCTTCGGAGGTGCTCCGTCGGCGGCTCCTTCTTTCTCCCGCTCCCTTCCTTCTCCCTCTCTTAGCTCTCTCTCTCGACTTGGGTACACAGGGGGGTGGCTGCAAGGTGGCGGCGGGCACGGGAATGCGCTAGGGCAACCGGTACCGGGGGCTCTTATAGCCAAGCTCGGCCACGGAGCTCGGTGATCGGTGGCTGGAGATTGAGGAGGATCGGAGGCGTGCGCATCACATCCAACGGCCGTGCATGGTTGCGTGGGCGCAGCGCAAGGGGAGACAGGGCCATGCCCCGGGCGTGACCCCTGGCCTGCCCCTGCCACCGCTGTTGGGCCTTGGTCGCGCGGGCGGTTGAGCGTGGCGTGGAGAAGATGAACAGGGGAAGGCTGACGGGTGGGGCTCGGCTGGCAGCGACAGCGAGCAAACGGGGAGGCGCGTGGGCATGCTGGTTGGCTTGCTGGGCCTGCGCGAGCGCGTGGGCCGGCCTGCTGTTGCGCGCTGGCGGGGCTGGCTGGTGCGGTGGGGCTGGCTGGGCCGCGAAGCCGAGCGGGCTTGGGCCTTAGCGAGGCTTCCTCTCTTTTCTTCTTTTTTTCTGTTTTTCTTTTCTTCTCCTTTGTTTGAATTTAAATTTGATTTTGAAATTGAATTCAAGATTGGTGCACCAAATTCATTAGAGTTTTAGATATGAGGCCTACAACATTCTTATGTAATTATTAGGAGTTTATTGAGCTATTTTGTATAACAAAAATAGGTGTAGTTTTGTTATACAAAAATATAATTAATTTTCTCTTTAAACCCTTATTCCTTGTTTTGAGTTTTGATTATTTTATGGTTTATTATTTTATTGGAGTTGTTAAGCATATCATAACTCAAATGGAAATCCAATCACATTTTGAATTAACAATGTATGCAATACTTTATTTGTTAGAATTTAAATAAACACAATTAACTAATGTCATGCCATGCTTATGTGTTGACTTTGGTTGGGGTTGGACCTAGTGCATCTCTTAGGTTGGGTTACTATACATGACACTCATCATCACATGGGAGTTTTTAAGAAAAAAATTGTAGTTGGCATTTTTGGGTGTATGGATTCTTGGGTTGTTACATCAGCCATGGTATAGTATTTTTCTCTCATAACAAAACAGCATCAGCCCGACTTATCAGCCGAAAAAACATCAGCCAAACAGGGCCAAGGGTGTCTCCTCTTTAGATACTATAGACATTATTTATTCCCTGCACCAACCAAGGATACATGAACACGGTTATTTTTCTATCTCTGTGCACTAGTCCGGGTTGTTGGAACCACACTCACTTACTCGCACCTCCACCACCACCACCACACCAGTTAGAGCAAGTTTAGGAGGTGCTTAGGATTGCTCTGCTCCACGTTTTTTAGCTCCACTCCATATTTTTTTGTCGAATGGTTTCAGCTCCACGCACTCCGTTCGAGGAAAAGGGTGGAGTTGTAAGATCACCTGAAGTGGTACTCCACAAACTCTAGTTTTTCGTGGAGCTGCTCTTCGGTGGAGTTTGTGGAGCAGTCCCAAATACTCTCTTATTAAGATTGCAGCTATCAGCTATGCCAAATCAACAATAGATTAGCATAAGGTCAGTCTCTGAGCTTCATGTCTCAGTTTCTAAGAATCCAATGTATTAGAAATAGTGTAGACAAGTTTTATATATTCCCGTAAAACTCATTTCATCATATTAAACTTTTATCATCTCTCTTTATGTATACTATGCCAAGAGTTCCAAACGATTAAAACATGGGCGGTGAACTTGAGCCCAACGGGCATATATTTCTTTCAAGATGTTTCCTCATCGTAAAGCTATATGATATTATCAGAGCACTACTGCACAACGTGGCTTTTGTCCCGGTTGGGAAAGGGCTTTTGTCCCGGTTTCTCAACCGGGACTATGAATCCGAGACTAAAGGTGGGGATCTTTAGTCCCGGTTGTAGGTTTGCTACAACCGGGACTAAAGATCCTCCTAGCTTAAAAAAATAATGTCTCCCACTGCTGCGCCCCGTGAGATTCGATCCCAAGACCTCATGTACTGCCTCGCGCGGAGCTTACCACCCCACCTACACAACACATCTAACAATGGATGGGATGCTTTCCTTTTGAACTAACCCATCGGGGGACCTTTAGTCCCGATTGGTATTACCAACCGGGACTAAAGGGTCCTTTAGTCCGGGTTGGTGTTACTAACCGGGACTAAAGGATATACCTTTAGTCTGGGTTGGTATTACCAACCGGGACTAAAGGTTGGAGGACTTTTTAGTCCCGGTTGATGGCTCCAACCGGGAGTAAAGGAACCTTTAGTCCCGGTTGGTATTACCAACCGGGACTAAAGGTCTTTTAGTCCCGGGGACAAAAAATGCCGAGGCTAATGCTAAATTGGGACATCGTTCTAAAGTCTATTCTCTAGTAGTGGAGAAAACACTGTTCCATAGCTGATAAGTTCAAGTGAACGCTAAATTATATTTATTCCCTACACCAACCAAGGATACATGAACACAGTTATTTATCTATTTCTATGCACTAGTTCGGGTTGTTGGAACCACACTCACTGACTGGCACCTCCTCCACCACCACCACCACCACCACCACCACACCAGTTAGAGCAAGTTTAATAAGATTGCAGCTATCAGCTAAGCCAAATCAACAATAGATTAGCATAAGGTCAGTCTCAGAGCTTTATGTCTTAGTTTCTAAGAATCTAATGTATTAGAAACAGTGTAGACAAGTTTTATATATCTGCGTAAAACTTATTTTATCACATTAAACTTTTATCATCTCTTTTTATCTATACTATGTCACGTCAACTTACTTAATGTCCATGAAACTCGATTGAGACTAGGCTATTAGACAAGTCATACAATAACTCTCGATCATCTAGTTGGACTGGCTGCAGAACCTCCCAAAGTGTCGCATACTTCCTTAACTCTTGATCAGCGGACATACATTGCAGACCACGCATCCGTAAATTTCATGTAAATGCTTGGGCCACAGCTAAACTTTTCCGCCTAGCCAATTTGAAACATAGAGGAGCAATTTGCTTTGGTGCACTTCCAGCCAGCCATTGTCATGCCAAAATTTTGCACGCATAAATAGCTCTGTTTCTGTAGGAGTTGTGTTGATGTTATGGGCCCCGCCCTCATGTACTACAGCGGGTTTGTGTACGTGATGCAGGCGCCCGGGAAGGAGGGCGCCGTCGCGCTCGCGCTGTCGCTAGAGCCCGAGAGCATGCCCGAGGGTGTTCGCGGAGGAGGTGGTGAGGCTCCAGACGATATGATGACGATGAAGATGTACGTAACCGTGCTTGAGTCATACTACGTCCTGAGGGGTTGGTGGGACGGTAAAATTGGCTTGGAGGCTTGTAACTTTTTTTCCCTGCCTCTCATATAAGTACAACTGTAGTATCTGTTCATGACCAGATACACACACCAACACCACACACACTCACACCCACACACACCTCAAGTACACAAACAGATCTTACAACTACACCTAGATTCCAAGATCACGTCCTTGAAGAGATCACCGAAACCATTCAAGGCTCCATAGACGACGGACGCGTCGTAATCCCTTTGTAGCTCCACGTGAGAGAGGCTCTGTTAAAATGGGGAAAAACCCCGGTGGGAAATCATGGGTCGAGCAGAGCTTGAACCCATGACCGGCCACTGCACCATCAGCAGCTTTGCCACATGAGCTACGGCTCGCTCCCTTGGAGGCTCGTAACTGAAGATCCATGTGTCCGGTTTACTGGGCAGCCACACAGTGCCGCGTGCAGAGTCCTGTACTCAATTTTTTCCCATATATGTGCAGTTGTGTATAGTACACACCTGCCTGACCAGCAGACACCTACTGTACCACCATTATCTCTATTACCTCAGGTGACCTGGAGTCTATGTTGATCGAGATCTGTTGGTTGAAGATATCACTACTACATAGACTTTTTGTAGGAGCGGCTCAAGATAATTTGTAGGGTGCGGTTTGGCCATCCGCCCCTACCGACGTGTGGCTATAAATTATGTATTTATAGGGGCGGTTCTCAGACCGTCCCTATAAATCAATTTGTAGAGACGGCTGCGGCCGTCAGCGCGATTGGGACGGAGAGGGAGAGCGGGAGGGAGCGAACGAGAGTGAGAGGGAGCGGCGAAGAGAGAGGAAGAAAGGGGGAGAAGCCGGGAAGGGGAATCGAAAGCCGCTGTATATATTCGGTGGGCTGCCTCCCAAGTAAAAGCCGGACAACAGCAAAGGGAAGCACGGAAAAGAGAAGAAGCAGGCCCAAAATCCGCTCCCGGCAAAATCCGTTTCAAGCAACGGTGGCCATCCGATGGAAGATCCGACGGACAAGGGAATTGCAGGCGACGTGGCCACCATGAGAGTTGGCCAAAGCAAACTGGCATAATGAGAGTAGATTCCATGCACCAACCAAGGATGCATGCACACGGTTATTTATCTAATTCGAAATCCATGCACTAATCACTACTAGAGAACAGACTTTAGAATGATGTCCCAATTTGGCATTAGCCTCGACATTTTTTGCCCCCGGGACTAAAGGTCCCTGCCCAACGGTCGTCCGCGGGGCAGGGATCTTTAGTCCCGGCTGATATTACCAACCGGGACTAAAGGTTTACCTTTAGTCCCGGTTGGTAATACCAACTGAGACTAAAGTTTTTAGTCCCGGTTTGGGTGATGCCCCGGGAATAAAGATTAATCTTTAGTCCCGGTTTGGCCCCCTAACCGGGACTAATTATCCCGGCCTATAATTCAGCTCATTTCTTTCTCCCCGAGCCTGAGCCATTCCATTCAAACTCACTGCCTCTGTTCTTCAGCTTGCTGTTGTTCTTGCTCTCTCCCCCTCCATTGGTGTTGCTCTTCGATTTTGGAGGTAACAAACTTAATCCTCTTATGTTTTATCAGTAGCTTATCTCATTTTGCGATGTAGATGCATGTGTAACTTTATATGTTGGACTTTATTATGATTTTATATGTCATTTTTAGCTCAAAATCACATGATGATTTGCATATATGTTTGGATAAACAAAAGTTAAATTAGTTCATCAAAATCACGCCTTGCTCGTCCTCGCTGGAGCACGCGCCATCTCGTCCCCGGTGGCTTACGTGATCTTAGAATTAATTTTTCCATGAAATGAAAAACTTAGAAAATTGTTAGAAAATTGTAGAAAATCTGTACTAGTTGAACTTGCGGACCGTGTTCAGCTCGGCAAGCATGTTCTCTGCCGAGCGGTAACGGACGTTAAGGAGGAGCTTTGATTCTACGAGGGAGAGCGGCAACGGTCGTGGAAGACTGTGTTCCCTTTCTCATAGAATCGGAGCTCTTCCTTGGCCAAGTACGGTGCCGTCTGGTGGAGAAATGCTCGCCGAGATGATCACGTAAGCAAGGTCAACTAGTACGGATGGTTATTTATTGAAACATGTGAAATCCGTACTAGTTTTGTTCAAATATATCATTTTAGAAAATATGAAATTTACACTAGTTTGCAAAAATAAGTATAGAAAGTAGATGACAACTGGTACCGGATCCACGGCCTCTCGTTCGGTTGCGAAACGACTGAGGCTAGAACTCCCTCTCATTATCTGCGGCAAGTGTAAGCAGAAGATTGTGATGGAGTACTGAGTCAAGAGACAGGGACCCAACAAGGGTCGTGTTTTCTACAAGTGCCCGGATCGCGATGTGAGTTTCTTACGCATTTTATAATTATGGCTAATTGACCTGCTTTTCTTGAATATTTTTGACTAAATATTTTTTGGCTTTAATTTCAGTGGGAGGGCAATGGATGCGATGATTGGTACTGGGAGGAAGATTATGCTACATACGTGTAGAATTTGGGTGCGCTTGAGGTAGCGGCTGTTGATGATGAGGCAGTGAGCCAGCAGGAGAAGCTTATTGATATTCAACAGAAGAATGATTTGTCTGTTTTAGTTGCGTATGATCACGAAATAATTATGTTACTGAAGTGCATTGTAGTTTTAGTTTGTTTAGTGATAGTTGGGATTGCTTACGTTGTAGCCAGGCTTAGTTAATTAATCAGCCGTGTGTGTGTCATCTATGTTGTGTAATAAAATACTTAATTATGTTTAAGGTTTTCATAATTTGTCGTGTAATGCAGATTATGTCACGCCATTAGATGTATAATGTCGATCGCCGCTCCCAAGACTTTATTGAGGGCGTGCACTATTTCTTAGGTGTGGCTGAGGCAAATAAGCGGGATGGTTTCATGTGCTGTTCATGTGCCATATGTCAGAATTTAAAGGAATATTCAAGCTCAATGAGTCTTCATTCATATTTGCTTAAGTCAGGTTTCATGTCAAACTATATATGTTGGACTAAGCATGGAGAAAGCGGGGTCATGATGGAAGAAGGTGAAGGAGAAGATTTAGACATTGATGACATTATTGCTCAGTATGCTGCCTTTGATGATACTACAATGGGGAGAGATGAAGAAGAGGTAGCGGCAGAAGATGATCTCGGTGATGCTCTTGGCGATGCCATTCGTGATGCACAACAAGAATGCGAAAGTGAAAAAGAGAAAGTTAAGTTCGAGCGCATGCTTGAGGATCATAGGAAGTTGCTATACCCGACGGCCGAAGAGGGGCAAAAAAAACTGGGTACAACACTGGAATTGCTACAGTGGAAGACAAAGAATGGTATATCCGACAAGGCATTTAGGAATTTATTGAACCTCATAAAGAAGATGCTTCCGAAGCCAAATGAATTGCCCACCACTACGTACGAAGCAAAAAAGGTTGTCTGCCCTTTGGGATTAAAAATCCAGAAGATACATGCATGTCCTAATGACTGCATCCTCTACCATGGTAATGAATACGAGAATTTGGATGAATGCCCGGTATGTAAAGCAGCGCGGTATAAGATCAGGCGCGATGATCCTGGTGACGTCGAGAGTGAACAACGTCCTAGAAAGAAAATCCCTGCCAAGGTTATGTGGTATGCTCCTATAACACCACGCTTAAAATGTTTGTTCAGAAATAAAGACCATGCAAAGTTGTTGCGGTGGCATAAAGAAGACCGTAAGGTAGATAATATGCTGAGACACCCAGCTGATGGGTCCCAGTGGAGAGCGATAGATAGGGAATTTCCAAAGTTTGCAAATGAGGCTAGAAACTTAAGGTTCGCCTTAAGTACAGATGGTATGAATCCTTTTGGGGAGCAGAGCACTAGTCAAAGCACTTGGCCAGTTACTCTATGTATCTACAACCTTCCTCCATGGTTATGCATGAAGCGGAAGTTCATTATGATGCCGATCCTCATCCAAGGTCCGAGGCAACCTGGCAATGGCATTGATGTGTATCTGAAGCCATTAGTTGAAGAACTTCTAGTTTTATGGAACAAACCAGGTGTACGTGTCTGGGATGAGTACAAACAAGAACACTTTGACCTACGAGCAATGTTGTTCGTAACAATCAATGATTGGCCTGCTTTAAGTAATCTTTTAGGTCAGACAAACAAAGGATATAATGCATGCACACATTGTTTTGATGATCTTGACAGTATATATTTGAAAAGATGTCAAAAGGTCATGTACCTTGGCCATCGTCGATTCCTTCCTTTGAATCACCAAGTAAGAAAGAAAGGTAAGCATTTTAAAGGTAAGCCAGACCACCGAAAGAAGCCTCATAACCGAACCGGAGAAGATGTACTCGCAATGGTCAAGGATGTGAAAGTAGTATTTGGAAAGGGACAAGGCAGCGAATCTGTTCCCAAAGATGCTAAGGGACATGCACCCATGTGGAAGAAGAAGTCCATCTTTTGGGAGCTACCCTATTGGCAAGTCCTAGAGGTCCGCAACGCAATCGACATGATGCACCTAACAAAGAATCTTTGTGTGAACCTGTTAGGATTCATGGGTGTGTACGGGAAGCCAAAGGATTCACTTGAAGCACGCCAGGACTTGCAGGGCATGAAAGAACGAGACAACCTTCATCCAGAGAAGATAGATGATGGACGTCATTACTTAAGTCCTGCTAGCTACACGCTTAGCAAAGAAGAGAGGGACATCATGTTCGAATGTCTAAGCAGCATCAAGGTCCCATCGGGATTCTCCTCCAATATAAAGGGTATAATAAATGTGCCAGAGAAGAAATTCCTAAACTTAAAGTCCCACGACTGCCATGTGCTTATGACGCAATTGCTTCCAGTTGCTTTAAGAGGAATTCTACCTCCACATGTACGTCTAGCCACTGTGAAGCTATGTGCATTCCTCAATGCAATTTCTCAGAAGGCAATCAATCCAGTGGAACTAGCTACTCTACAGAATGATGTGGTTCAATGTCTTGTCAGCTTTGAGTTGGTGTTCCATCCATCCTTCTTTAATATCATGACACACCTCCTAGTTCATTTGGTGAAGGAGATTAGTATTCTTGGACCTGTGTTCTTACATAACATGTTTCCCTTCGAGAGGTTTATGGGAGTCTTGAAGAAATATGTGAAAGTCCGTTCTAAGCCTGAAGGAAGCATCGCCCAGAGCTATGGAACAGAGGAGGTCATTGAGTTCTGTGTTGACTTTATTCCTGACCTTGCCCCGATTGGCGTTCCTGAATCACGACACGAGGGGAGACTCAGTGGTAAAGGAACTTTAGGGAAGAAAACATATATTGGCATGGAAGACGATTATTTCAATAAAGCACACTACACAGTTCTTCAGAACTCGTCATTGGTGCATCCGTACATCGAGATACATAAGGAGTTCTTACGATCCAAGTTTCTAAGGAAGACTGAAGCTTGGATTAGGCGTCAGCACATGGAAAGTTTCAGTGGTTGGTTGCGAAAAGAATGTCAAGGCGATGACAATATTGATGAGCAACTGTATTTGTTGGCTAGGCAACCATCATGGCATATCCTCACGTACCAAGGGTATGAGATAAATGGGAATACATTTTACACAGTTGCCCAAGATAAAAGGAGCACCAATCAAAATAGTGGTGTTCGCATAGATGGCACAGATCCAAATGGGAATATACAAACATATTATGGCCGCATAGAAGATATATTGGAACTAGACTATGTACCTAATTTTAAAGTCCCTTTGTTCTGGTGCCAATGGGTGAAGCTGACCGAAGGAGGGGTAACAGTCGACAAAGAGTATGGAATGATAACAGTGGACCTCAACAATATTGGGTACAAAGACGAACCATTCGTCCTTGCTACCGATGTGAGTCAGATGTTCTATGTGAAAGACATGTCTACAAAATCAAAGAGAGGAAAAAACAAAGACATCAACTCAATGATCAATGAGCCAAAGCACCACATAGTTCTTTCTAGGAAAATAAATATAGTGGGAATTGAAGACAAGTCAGACATGTCAGAAGATTATGAAAAAAATGTCCGAATTCCACCCTTCATAGTGAAGAAAGATCCAAGCATCATGTTAAATGATGAAGAAACTCCATGGTTACGACAAGATCATAACCAAGGGTCATACGTCAAGAAAAAATTCACTGTTGTGCCCGCATGATACAACGATGCAAATCCTAGATTGTCTCTAATTGAAAAGTTTTGAATACCAAGTTTGTTCAGCTCATCAAGATATACAATCCTTATATAGGCCATTTTTTCATTTGAGAAAGTTTGAACAAAATGTAGTTCAAATTTCATAAGTGTGTGACATAGTTTTAGAAAGTCTATATGAGAATCAAGGATTTGTGACTAGTGTTTGATAAAACTTTCTCAAATGGAAAAATGAGCTATGTAACAATTGTAGATCTTGATGAGATGATCAAACTTGGTATTCAGAGATTTTTCATATGAGGTCATTTAGTGTCTCATTTGAGCAAGTTTGACCAAGTCAAATTTGGTCAAATGAAAAAACAACACTTTGACTCTAGTATTCTGAACTCTAAATGACTTCAAATTGAAAAGTTTTGAGTACCAAGTTTGTTAAAATCATCAAGATCTACAATTGTTGTTTTGGTCAACTTTCCATTTGAGATAGTTTGGATGGTTCAAATTTGTGATTTTTAAATTTCGACGCCTACAAACTAGTTTTCGGAACTCTAGATTATCTCCAATTGAAAAGTTTTGAATACCAAGTTTGTTCATCTCATCAAGATATACAATCCTTATATAGGCCATTTTTTCATTTGAGAAAGTTTGAACAAAATGTAGTTCAAATTTCACAAGTGTGTGACATAGTTTTAGAAAGTCTATATGAGAATCAAGGATTTGTGACTAGTGTTTGATAAAACTTTCTTAAATGGAAAAATGAGCTATGTAACAATTGTAGATCTTGCTGAGATGATCAAACTTGGTATTTAGAGATTTTTCATCTGAGGTCATTTAGTGTCTCATTTGAGCAGCTCATCAAGATCTACAATCCTTAATGAAAAAACAATACTTTGGTGGGCTGCAAAAATTTCAGGCCTTCAGTCCCGGCCCAGGCCAGAAACCAGGACTAAAGGGTGGGCGGAATTGCCCACCCAAAATACCTTTAGTCCCGGCTGGTAACACCAACCGGGACTAAAGATCCTTTAGTCCCGGCTGGTAAGCCGAGCCGGGACTAAAGGGTTGGACCTTTAGTCCCGGTTCGGCTTACCAGCCGGGACTAAAGGATCTTTAGTCCCGGTTGGGGTTACCAGCCGGGACTAAAGGGTCACAGCCTATATATATCGACCGGTTCATCTTCTACTTTTCGATCTAGAATCGATCTCGTCGTCTCTGCAGCACCCGCGCGCGCCGCCGTCGTCGTCTACCCCCGCCCGGCCTCGATCATCGTCTCTGCCGCGCCCGCGCCGCCATCGTCATCGAGCCCCGCCCGGCGGCCGTCGATTCTCCGCCGTACGTCGTCCTCGCGCGGCTCTGCTCGGCCCCGTGGTCGGCCAGCACGCCCAGCCGCCATGCATGCATCCATAGCCTGTTTTATTTAGATAGTTTTTTAGATACTTTTTAGATAGTTTTTTTAGATAGTTTTTTAGGTAGTGTTTGATATATATGTTAGATTTAAATGTATTAAAATTTAATTAGTAGTTTATTCTTAGTTTTTAGATAGTTTTTTATATATGTTAATTAGATTTAAATGTATTAAAATTTAATTATTACTTTATTTAGATAGTTTTTTAGATAGTTTTTATTATAGTTTTTGATATATTTAGTAATTATTATTTTATCTCTCTATATATGTGTTAGATTTAATTTTGATTTAGTAAAATTCTATCTATGTATATATGTTAGGTTTAATTAGATTTAGTAATTAATTCTATCTAGAGATTCTATATGTATACATATATATGTACTTAATTATTTCTATGTGTATATGTACATGTACTTAATTATTTCCATGTGTTGAGAGAGAGAGAGAAAATTGTATCTAGAGAGACATTCTATGTGTTATCACATGCATATCTAGAGATATATACATATGCACTTATTCTATGTGTTGAGAGAGAGAGAGAAAATTGTATCATTCTATATGTATATATACATGTACTTATTTCCATATTTTTTGGATCAAAAGTGTTTTTTATTCGATTCCAAAGCCTATACCTTATTATTGTTTATCCTTATGAAATATTATGTGTTATTATATTTAATTGGATTTAGTAATTCTATATGTGTTATCACATGTACTTATGTTATGTGCCATAGTAATTCTATATATCTATGTGTCATCTTGAAGATACAAATGGCTGCTCCGGATGATAACTTGAATGATGACATAATGGCGAATATTATCAACGTTGGCACCAATGTGGATGACACGAGTCAGTACTTTGCTGATTATGATGATATCCTGAATATGCCGGTGGTTGAAGATCAACAAATTGTCGCGCAAGAAAATACTGGCGAGGTATATTCGATTATCTATCATCTCTTATAGATGCATATGTACGTATATTTGTTGTTAATCGTTGTGTTTCTACTCATGTAGCCGGTCTCTGGATCTACATCAACCACCGGCAAGAGTAGGAAAGTCCGAGGGCCAAAAAAGCCATTAGAGGGCCGTTTCATAATATCAGAATTCGACATCGACACCGGCAAACCATTGGGACCACATGCTTAGATATATGTCAATCAATGTGGGTTCATTATAAGGGATAGGATCCCAGTTAGTGCTCGTGAATGGAAGCAGAAGATATCCGCTCCTAATGTTAGTTTTGTATCTGATCGTGACAAGAACCTAGCTTGGAGAGATATCACTCAGCATTTCACATTACAAGCAGATGATGCTTTGAAGGAGCTAGTGAGGGATTGGACAATGAAGAAGATGGCAACATTGTTCCAGAGTTGGAAGAAGACATTGTATAAAAAGTTTATCTTAAAGAATGAAACACTGAATTTCAATGCTAAGGCGTTTGTCAAGTTGGAGTCCCATTGGGATGACTTCGTACAATACAAGACATCTCAAGAGAGTGAGGAACGTGTGATGAGGAATCAGCAGAATGCCCGATAGAAGCAATACCATCATCGCATGGGATCAGGTGGTTATAGGAGTGTTATTCCCAAGTGGCAGAACCTAGAAGCAGAGATTACTGCCAAGGGAATCATACCTGAAACAATAGAGAAGAACTGGCCTCAACGCGTGAAGAATTGGTTCTACGCTCATGGGGGAAGCCTAGACCCAGACACTGGCAAGCTAATTTTCGGCCAAAAAATTGAGAGAGCAACACAGAGACTACCTCGTGCTAGGGAAGAAGCTGATAGTGGTGTTTTCAAGCCCAACAAAGAAAAGGATGAATTGACATATGCCCTAGAGAATCCCGAACACGGTGGTCGAACAAGAGGCTATGGGGCAGTTCTGTGGCTACAAGCATTCCTAGTAGATAGGGATACCTACAGAAGCCGCCAGAGAAAGAAGGATGAGGAGGCAGACCGAATCCATGTATTGGAGCAATTTGTTAATGAGTCACGACAAGCATTGCTTGAATCACGTGAACGAGAAAAATCTCTTGAGGCAAGAATGCAGGAGGAGATCAAGAGGCAAGTGCAGCTAGCAATGAGTAAAATGCAATCGACGCCGGGTGTCACCATTAGCCCCGTTGGTCAGATGAAAAGCAGTTGTGCTTCCATGGAGCTGCCAGTTATTCAAGGTGATGCTGGGTTGCGCTTCCCTGTTGATGACATTACCGAGCCTCTAACAACAAGTGAGCTGCACATTCTAGATGGTAATAATGCATCAATCATGGTGGCTGTCGGGGTTGTATCTCCAATAGACCGAACGAAGACACCAAGAATCCATGGGTCAGTTATTCAACCTGGATATGCTAGCATCTCGGTCGATAGAGTGCTCAAAGGTTACAGCAATGTTCCTCTTGACATTGAAGGCGGTGATGGGGAGAAGACACTAGGAGAAGCAGAGAAGATATTTATTCAATGGCGCAAACGCTTCATCATTATTCCTAGGGCGCCACCGCTTCCCCTACCTCACCCTAGGTACGAATGATAGTGAATGAAATATTATTTTTCCATTAATTTTATATTGGCTTCAAAAATAATTGACCACGACTTGTTTTTGTAGCAGGGTCTCCCCCAGCCTAGCCCAATCATTCATTCCCTATCTCATCACAGCGTCGCGGGGGGTGAGACGACTTCATCCCCACGGCGATCTCTAACTCCTACACCGGCCCCATCGCCTCCACAACGATCTCCAACTCCTACACCGGCCCCACCACCTCCACAACGATCTCCAACGCCTCCACACCGGACTCCAACATCGGCCTCATCGCCTCCACGCCGGTCTCCAACACCGCCCCCACCACCTCCACAGTGACGCACTACAAAGACGTCTAAGGTCCCGGCGGCAAAGAAGACCCAAAAAAAAGAGTTATTTCTCAAGAAATACTTCCTAAAAAGACTGATGAGCAAATAGCAGCTGAAGAAGGCAAAAAAGTGAAAGATTTTTTTATAGATATCCAAAAGCAGAGACAAGCGAAGCTTAAGGAGAAGTCGTACTTTTACATACCACGAGATCAGCTGAGGCAGAAGGTCGAAGCTCACAAGAAAAAGATGCTTGAAGTTCGTAAGCCACCGCCACTATCAGACTATGACCGCTCCCTTGTGAAGTCACATGATGCACATAAGAAAAGGAAAAGAGCATCAGGGAAGGATGTCCCACAGCTTGGACAACAGAAGCAACCAATGCAAAATCTTGTTGTTGCTAATCAATATGGTTCCAACATAGAAGTCTATCGACCAGACAACTCTGGAGAAGTGTCGGTTCAAGACCTTAATAATTTTTTTGAACAAACTGGTTTAACCTTGGATCAAGTGACGGGCAAAGCTCCAATCCAAAACCTAGAAGTTGATACCTGGAAAACTTATAAATTTGGCAAAAATCTATACAACCCTGCGGCTCTGAATGAATTGGGTACGCAAATGTACTTGCTCAACAAGTGGTACATGCAGGCGTGTGGCAGGGGTGAGCAGTGGATCTTTGTCAGATTTAGAGACCATCATTACTTCCATGGAGATGACATCTTACATATTAGTCTTGAAGAATTGCATCAACTATTCCACTTGGACGCTCTGGACAAATCAATCATTAGCTCCTTTTGTTTGTAAGTGATTCTTACTTTTATTTAATAAACTCACTTCCATGCGTACGTGTATATAACTATCCTCATATGTAACTTATATTTATATACAGATTCTAGATGTCAGAGCTCCAAAGAATACAAGACACCAGTGTTGGCTTCATTGATCCTTATATCGTATTCAAAACCGATATTATTGTCAAGGACCACTGGGTATCTGAAGCACAGACGAATATCATGAAGTTCTTCGTGAAGCAGCACGACAAGACAACAATACTTTTCCCGTACAACTTTGAGTAAGTGTTAATAATAATGTAGTCTACACATTTTATGTAATATCAATACAACTTATATGCATGTACGTGTGTGTATAAACCAATGCAGGTTTCACTAGATACTCATTGTCATTGAGTTAAACTCAAGTCAGTTAGTAATCTTGGACTCATTGAGAAAAGAGCGAGCACAATACCAAGATATGATAGACATTATCCTGGGGTAATTTTGATCTCTCGCGCACAACTATTATTGAATAGACTTTGCCATAATTTATTAACGATCGTACATTATTGGTCGCACAGGGTTTGGAAAGAGTTTATTCGGCAACACCGCAAGGATTGCAAGGCACCACTTAATGTAGTTGAAATACCAGTAAGTAGTACTATATATACTTCCCCACGTGTTTAATTACTATATCGTACTTCAATTTACGTGTGAGATGATGAGAATAATCTTCTTCTCGTACAATGGTGTTTGCGGCAGGAACCAGGTAATAACTTGTGTGGATACTACGTTTGTGAATTTATCACTGCATGCATAAGAAGAACTCCTGAAGATGTCCTCAGAGTACGTATATATCAATTTTTTATTTATTTTTAAATGAATATATATATATATATGTATTAATACTTTTCCTTTTATTTCAAATGTAAGACTGAATGGTTGAAACGAAGGGTCATGCAAAAAGACCATCTGAAAGCAGTTCAAGAGTCAATAGCAGGATATCTTCTAGAAAAAGTGCTAAATCCCAACGACGATTTCTACTTTGATCTAAGGAACTAATGATGTAAATTAAATGTTTATTGATATCGTTATTTTCGAGAACAAGATTATGAAAGTGTTGTATATATACATATATATCTATAATATATATAGTTTCATACTTTATTCGAATATAATAATGCTCGAGATGAGAATTAGATGTAATTATATGCGTGCGTGTATTTATATTAGCAGCGTAGACGTACATAAAAACATATTATATATTAAACAAATTAAACAAAAAAAAAGAAAAGGAACCTTTAGTCCCGGTTGAGGTTACCAACCGGGACTAAAGGGTGCGGCCAGGTTTGCTCGGCTGGAGGACCTTTAGTCCCGGTTGGTAACACCAACCGGGACTAAAGGTCCCTCTTTAGTCCCGGCTCGATGACCCGAGACTGAAGGTTCCACCTTTAGTCCCGGGATCGTTGTCCCGGCGCGGTAACCGGGACTAAAGGCCGTTACCGCCCGGGACAACAAGTCCATTCAGTAGTAGTGAATCCTGGTTGTTGGAACCACACACTTCTTCGCAACTCCAGCACCACACTAGTTAGAGTCAATTTAATAAGCTTGGCTATCAGTCAAGCCAAGTATAGCAACATATTAGTATAATAGGCAAACCATACAGTAATCTAGTCTCTTTTTCGGTTCTGAATATCATTTTATTGTATGTGTAGGACCCACTCACTCTTCCCATCCCTTCCTTTATCTCCTCCCCACGCCGTTCCAGCTCGCCGGTTGAACTCTTCCAAGCTTGTCATCGCCCCCTTGCTCCTCCCTTCCATATGCATGTCGGGGCAATCCGCCGCCCATCTGGCCCATGCCTGTAGCCCCACCAAGATTTGAACTCTAGTAAGGCCTCGTTCGGTTAGAGCAAAATGAGGCTAGGATAGTTAGGGCTTATATAAATTAGCTAACAGTTCTGGCAGGAATCCTTCCATGCAGTCATTCCCGGCGAAACGAACGGCCCCTAAGTAATAAGTGAAGTCTCAAATATCTATACTAGTTGGCAACATTATTTTTCCCAAATTAGAAAAAAATCACATAACATCAAAAAATCATAGAAAACGACTAAACGAGCCATGAGGCAGAACAAAACCTTGTCAAGAGACGAACCTCAATCGCCAAATATATAATCTAGTTCAGACACTAATCTATGTGTAACCTTAGATATGAATGCAACACGATACAAAGGTCATCTCAGTTTCTTATGGAAACTTTGGGCTCGTTTGGTTCGCGCCTTGCTAGTCCAGGCATCCAAAATCAGACGCATGGGCCAGGTAGCTCCGGGGCTCCGGGGAGGAAGCCAAACAGGCCCTTGTATCTTCTCGTCCCGTGTACAACAATCTACACACAACTGAATACGATCCACGAAAAAGAATCAATATTTTACTGCATGTTAATGAAGATTTTAACGTCCACAAGTACAACTCAATGCACTGTCAAGACATATCTTATATGAAGATCTTAATAAAACTAATATGATTTTGTGCATTTTTCTATGAACTCAATCAAGGTTAGAGATGTGTGAACTATAACTTTGAACGGAGGGGAAGTATATGTCTTTTTGGTTGGCGTGCATCACAATTCACAGTATTTCATCATCCCCACACCCTAGACAAGAAAATATGTGCCATGCATACATACCACTTTCAGGTCTTGGTTCTCCACTCGCTTTGGAGCATGCATGCAGATGCAGTCAACCGAGTCAAGAATTTCATACTGCTACACATGCGAAATTGGCGCGCACTTCTACAATACCCAGCCGCCCAACCACCAACCCAAGTATCCAGTCTCCAACCTCCCCCGACCCCCGCGGCCGTGGACGGCTTCTTCAGCCCTTCCTATATAAACCTCGCAGGAGCCACCATCCCAACCCCACATCACAGCAGAGCAGCGGAACAAGAGAGAAAGGCAGACGCGCCAGGAAGCTAAGCACTCACGCACCGCAGCAACAGCTAGGGCAAACAATACAATCCACCGTCGTCGTCAGGCAAGAGCCGCGGGGTATTAGCCGAGCGATGGCAATGGTGGAGCTGCCGACGACGGAGCTGGTTGTCCCGGCCGAGGCGACGCCGGCGGGCGCCGTCTGGCTGTCCAACCTCGACCTGGCGGCGCGCCGCGGGTACACGCCCACGGTCTACTTCTACCGAACGAACAACAAGCCGGAGTTCTTCGAGGCCGACGCTGTCAAGGACAGCCTCGCCCGGGCGCTGGTGGCGTTCTACCCGCTGGCCGGCCGCCTCGGGCTCGACGCCGCCACCGGGCGTGTCCAGATCGACTGCACGGGCGAGGGCGCGGTGTTCGTGACGGCGCGGTCGGAGTACACGCTGGACGATCTGCTGAACGAGTTCGTGCCGTGCGACGAGATGCGGGACCTGCTGGTACCCGCCACGCCCGCGCCGAACCCGCCGTGCCCGCTGCTGTTCGCGCAGGTCACCCGCCTGCGCTGCGGCGGCGTCGTGCTCGGCCTCGCCCTGCACCACTCGGTCGTGGACGCCAGGAGCGCCGCGCACTTCGTGGAGACGTGGGCGAGCATCGCCCGCGGCGGTGGCGGCGACGCGCCCCTGCCGCCCTGCTTCGACCACAGGCTGCTGAGCTCGCGTCCCCCGGCGACGCGCGCGGTGTTGTACGACCACCCGGAGTACAAGCCCGAGCCGGCCCCGGAGCACGCGGTGGCCGCGGGTTCCGCCTACGCGAGCGCCATGATCACGCTGAGCAAGTCGCAGGTAACGGCGCTCAAGGCGCGGTGCGCAGGCGCCTCCACGTTCCGTGCCGTGGTGGCGCTGGTGTGGCAGTGCGCGTGCCGCGCGCGGTCGCTCCCGGCCGACGCCGAGACGCGGCTCTTCTCCATGGTGGACATGCGCGCGCGCCTGGCGCCGCCGCTGCCGCCGGGCTACTTCGGCAACGCGGTGATCCGGACGTCGGCGCTGGCCACGGTCGGGGAGGTGGTGGGGAACCCCGTGGGGTACGCGGCGCGGCGCGCCCTGGCGGCGACGAGCCAGGGCGACGACTACGCACGGTCGCTGGTGGACTACCTGGAGGGCGTGGACGCCATGAACCTGCCCCGGAGCGGCATCTCGCGCGCGCACCTCCGCGCCATCAGCTGGATGGGGATGTCGCTGCACGACTCCGACTTCGGGTGGGGCGCGCCCGTGTTCATGGGCCCCGCCCTCATGTACTACAGCGGGTTCGTGTACGTGATGCAGGCGCCCGGGAAGGAGGGCGCCGTCGCGCTCGCGCTGTCGCTGGAGCCCGAGAGCATGCCCGAGTTCAGGAAGGTGTTCGCGGAGGAGGTGGCGAGGCTCCAGACGATATGATGATGATGAAGATGTACGTAACCGTGCTTGAGTCGTACTACGTCCTGAGGGGTTGGTGGGACGGTAAAATTGGCCTGGGAGGCTGGTAACTGAGGGCCTGTTTAGATAGCGAAAAATTTTGCAAAATGACACGGTAGCGTTTGTCGTTATTATTTGATAATTAGTGTCCAATCATAGTCTAATTAGACTTAAAAGATTCGTCTCGTGAATTTCGTCTAAACTATGTAATTAGTTTTATTTTTTATTTATATTTAATACTTCATGCATGCATTCAAAGATTCGATGCGACGTAAAATCTTGAAAAATTTGGCATTTTGGAAGGAAACTAAACTGGACCTTAAATCCATGTGTGGCGGGTTTACTGGGCAGCCACACCGTGCCGCGTGCAGAATCGCCGCGTGCAGAGTCTTGTACCCATTTTTTTTCCATATATGTGTAGTTGTGTACAGTACACACCTGCCTGACCAGCAGACACCTACCGTACCACCGTTGTCTCTTACCTCAGGTGACCTGGAGTCTGTTGATCGAGATCTATTGGTTGCATATATCACTACTACATAAACTGAGCCGCTCTAGATAATTTGTAGGAGTGGTTTGGTCATCTGCCCCTATCAAAACGTGGCTACAAATCATGTATTTATAGGAGCGGTTTCTAGACCGTCCATATAAATCAATTTGTAGAGACGGCTGGTGTTATCCCCCGTACAACCAAATTTGGAAAGCACATGTAGAAAACAAATGCAAAGCTTTTTGTTAGATATTGGTTCAAGAAAAAAAAAACTAACGACAGATAATTTACAAAAAAGATGATGGCCTTACCAGGAACACTGCGTCTTGTGCGATGGACCTTTGGAACTGGCTTGCACCTGTCCCTCTTATGCCCATTCGCCAAGGCAGTGTGGAACCAAGTTCTGACATGGGAGCATTTCGACACACAACTCACCCAATCCATACCAAACCCTCTGCACATGGATGACTGGTGGGACAAAGCCGAGCAAAAGGTGCCCAAATCCGATAAAAGGCACTTCAACGGAATATTGATCTACACCATATGGAACATTTGAAAAGAAAGGATCAGACGAGTTTTTAACAATACTTCAGAGTCACCAATGCAGTTAGCCTTGAGCTAGAGAGAGGATATCGTGCAAAGAGAGTCAATGTAGAGAGGGGGTAAAGCCCACTTAGTGAGTTTCGCGACTTTTCTTCTTGCCGCTTTTGGTCTACCCAGGAGGGTTGTTACTCTTATACATAAAACTTTCTTTCCTTCTCTTAACTGAAGGACAGAGCTCCTACCGTTACACTTTCAGAAAAAACTATTTTTGAAACACAATGATTTCATTGAAATTGTACATTTTTTGCAGAAATTAATTCATTCTTAGAAAAAACAAAAAAAAAGAATTTCTGCATTTCAAAGGAGGTACATATAAAATTATTTATATTTATAATATCAAATAAGTATAGTTAGAATCATCATAGAATATAATTATACTTATCTGATATCATAATATCACTCTCTTTTTTATAAACATGATGACCAAACTATATGTGATCTGACTAAAGACGGAACTAAAGTTGCATTTTTTCAGGATGGAAACAATAAGTGATGAATGTGCTCACGGGTAGGATTAAAATGTGTCCATTTTTTTTATTTTCAACACATTTTTTAACTAATTTTAAAATTAACACTGTTTAATTTTTTTTTCAAATCTAACACTTTTGGCTACGCCTATTCGCACGGCGCGGCGAATTAACGCTGTCGCGCCATGCATGGGGGCGCGGCTAGGCTGCCCACGTGGCAGCGACCAGGCTGCTGACCGGTGATGTGGCCGGCTCTGCCGCGCCACCGATCAGGGTGCGGCGGTGACGCGCCACGCATCATGACGAGGCAGTGACGCGCCACCGTCCAGGGCGCAGTAGAGCCTAATATAGGCCCGCGGCCCAGTCCCGCCGCACCACGCCACCGCCCTGCCCGTCGCGCCCGTAGCGCCTGCCCGCCTGCTCGCCTGCCGGCCACGCCACGCACGTCGTGCCCGCACATGCCACGCTCGCACGCGCCGGCCGCGCCAGGAACGCGGCGCGCCACGGCCATCGGCCACCCACTGCGCCCCCGCCCACGCACGCTGGTGCGCCACCATCCTCAATGTCGCACCCTGATCGATGAACGTACCTTTCATACCTTAGTTGCTCAAGCTCAGTCGCTGTGTAAGGTGTTGGTGGAACATACTGTTGCGCTTCGCTAATTCTGCCCCATGAATCACATGGGGTATCATCTGCTAGCAAATCTGTGACTAGTCTACCCTAAACCTGGATAGCATGCAAAACCTCAATTGGTACTGGTAATGGCATACCATGAATAGGTACTGGCATGGCATCAACCGGTGTGGGCATAGTATGCCTATCTCCCTGGTCATCATCTGAATCGTCCGAATCACTGCTAACTACATCACCGATCCTGTCCTCCTCCTGCTCCTCCTCTTCCCGTTCGAACTCGTTCACATCGAATTCATTGCTTATATAGCCTACTTGACTTGAATGAAACTGCTCCTGCGTCAACTGATCATCCAAATCCATGTTACCCTAAGCTGCTTCCCCTTCGACCCCCAATTCTTGCTCATTGCCTCCAACACCGTCAATGGACGGCCCGTCCAGGACACCCTGCATCCTGTACCCATTCTCCACCACCACCTCAGCCATGGGCACATTGGAACCTTGGAGCACCCTAGTGTAGCGGGACCAGTGAGCAGGGTCGTGCAAGGGCATTAGGACATAGTGTGCCCTAGTCTTCCCAGTATCAAACCTCCCCTTCAGTGTGAAATCACCGCCAAACTTTATATTCAAACGGACACAGAGGTCATTGAAATTAGGAGGTTCATCAAACCATTTCAATTCTTCTTCCATATCCTCAAACATACCATCTTCTCTCCTAACACTTCCTCCCTAAAAAACTCTAACACAACTGAAAGCATCTAGGCCCCTAGTTGGGTTTCAGTGATTAATGACAATACGAGATTACTGTGACTAACGTGTGTTTTGCATATGCAATTAAGTTAGGTCATGGTAATGGCAATTGATTGGGCAATCATGGTTGTCATGCCCCTACGATGGAAATCATTTTGGTTTTCAAAGGATGGATGACAAGGTTAAGGATGGACTAGTTCTAAGTGTCGTTTAGTGTTGAAGAGACACTTAGAGTAGTTTAGGACTTTGTTCTTTCTATGGCTGTACTATTAAGGGGGGTATGGACTAGTAGCTTGACCTAGGTAAGTCTAGTGGGTTAGGTGTGGTGCACACTTGTCAAATCTAGCACTAGGTAGCTCCGAAGTAGCCCTTACATCAATTGGAGAAAACTTCATTCACATATGATTTTGAGTTGGAAGTGAATGGAGGGTCAAATGTTGACCAGACGCTGGTCCCGGTGTGACCGAACGTTGGCAGTAGAGTCCAGTTAGTTTATTTGATCAAGCAGAAGACGTCTAGATGTGACCGGACACTGAGTGCCAGAGTTCGGTCAACTCCAGTAAGGTTTTAGAGAGGGAGAATCCTGATCAGACGCGTCCGGTCAGTGCTGACCGGACGCTGGTTAGGTTCCGATTACTGACCGGATGCTGAACAGCAAAGTGACCGGACTCTAGACGCCAACATCCAGTCAACATCAGTAAGGTTCCAGAGAGCAGTTTTTGTGACCGGACGTGTCCGATCAGTGCTGACCGAACGCTTGTTAGAGTCCGATCACAACTTAACGGCTCTATGACGGGAAGAACTGACCGGAGCGTTCGGTCACCTTGATCGGAGCGTCTGGTCACCCCGTAGAGTGGTGTTTTCACCTCCTAACGGTTCGTTTTGAATAAGGGAGTATAAATACATCCTCTATTCATCCAAGGGAGGTCTCTTGCCCATTTGATCAGCTAAGAAACACCCTTGAGAGTGCTTTGGAGAGCAAGAGCCTAGTGAGGTGATTGAGATTTGAGAATCCAAGATTAAGGCCTCATTAGTGCAAGGAGAGTAGCAAGTGTGCATCCACCCTTCTTATTAGGCTTGTTGTGATCAAGTGAGAGTTCGTGCTTGTTACTCTTGGTGATCGCCATCACCTAGACGGCTTGGTGGTGATTGGGAGTTTGGTGATCATCCGACGGAGCTTGTGGATGACCCAACTCAAGTTGTGAGAGGTTGTGGGTAATTTACCGTGATGGAGTGTCGAAGAATCAACCTGTAGAGACCACTTGATCCTTGCGCAGATCAAGGAGGAGGTACACCATTGTGCGGGTGCTCCAACGAGGACTAGTGGGGAGTGGCGACTCTTCGATACCTCGACAAAACATCGCCACGTTCCTTCTCCTCTCTTTACTTTAAGCATTTACATTTGAGTAATTCAATTCTTATCTTTACATTCCTAGAATTGCCATGCTAGAGTAGGATTGAAACTTAGGTTGCAAAAAATTTGTGCGGTAGAACATTAGAAACACATTCTAGGCACAAGGGGTGAAGTGGGCTAAGTGTAGGGTTTAATTGTTGCAAAGAATTTTAGAATTAGCCCAATTTACCCCCGCTCTTGGGCATCTTGATCCTGTCAATTGGTATCGGAGCCTCGTGCTCACGTATTTAGGCTTAACCGCCTAGAGAAAGATGTCTCACGAGGATGGATCTCCTCCTATCTTTGAGGGAGACGATTTTTCTTATTGGAAAATTCGCATGGAGACTTACTTAGAAGCTCTAGATGTTGGAATTCTTAGAGCCGCCTCTCAAGGCTTCCCAAAACCTAGGGATCTCACACATCTTTAAGGCGATGAAGTGAATTACAAAAAATGGAATGCAAAGGCTAGAAACACCATCTTTAGAGGCCTTTGCAAAGATGTGTTTAACCGTGAGGAATCACAAGGACGCCCATGCACTATGGTCGAACATTTGTGCGCTCTATGAGGGAACTAAGAGTGAGCATGAGGAACGCTATCATCTTGTCATGAAAAAGCTTAATTCTTTCGAGATGCTTCCTAAAGAAAGTGCAAATGAAATGTACTCATGCTTAAATGTTCTTGTAGAGGAAGTCAATGGGCTTGGACTTACACAAATACAACAATCCGATGTTGTAAGAAAGATCTTAAGTGTCCTCCCTATTGACAAATATGGATACATTGTGATCGTGCTTCATCAAGGTGATCTTTCCACCGCTACACCAACTCAAATCTTGGGAAAGATCAACACTCATGAGATGTATATGCACATCACACCTCAAGATGGCTCTTCCTCTAACAAGAAGAAAGACAAAGACTTGGCATTCAAGGCTAGCTAAGAGAAGGGCAAAGCAAGAATTGAGTATGAGAGCTCAAGTGATGATGAAATTAATGATGCAAGTCTTGCTCTCATGGTGAGAAGAACCGCCAAGATGCTAAAGAAGCTCAACAAGAATGGTGTCAAGTTTGATGATAAGAAAAAGAAGTTCTTCACTAGCAATAGAAGGAAGCCAATCTGAGAGATGGATTGCTATAATTGTGGAGAACTTGGTCATCTAACTCATCAATGCCCCAAGGCCAAGAAAGACAAATACAAGAAGTACAAGGGCAAGAAAGATGACTCAAGTGATGAAGATAATGAGGAGAAGAAGAAAAACAAGCCATACAAGAAGAAGGATGGCAAGAAGAAGGATTTCCACAAGAAGAAGAAGAAGAATGGCAAGGCATACATTATCGGTGATTGGATCACAGATATTGATTCATCAAGTTGCTCATCCGATGATGATAGTGAAAATGAGAAAGTGGCCGCTATTGTGATTGATTCCTCATCATCTTCAATGACACCACCTCCATCATCCTCTACACACCTATATCTTATGGCCAAGGGTGAATGAAAGGTATCAAATGATGATGAAAGTAGTGGTGATGAACATGCCTGCAATGATGATAGTGATAGTGATGATGATGAATTTGAATCACCTTCATATGATAATCGTGTTAAATTGCTAAATCAATACACTAAGATCATTAGAAAGTCAAGAGCTAAGAATGAAAAGCTAGAACTTAAGAATAATTCTCTTTTAGCTAAATGTGACATAGCGGAAAAGATTAGTATTGAGCTTAGAGAAGCAAATGATGCTATGTCATCCAAACTTAAGGAGCTCAAATCTTCTAAGAAAGAGCTTAAAGATAAACATGATAAACTTGAGAGGATACATAATGAGCTCATCACTAGCTACAAAATGCTAAAAGAAGAATAGACAAATCTCAAGATCAATCATGATAATCTTGTTATCTCTCATGAGTTTTTATTCAATGAGCCACATGATGCTACTAACCATGTTGTTAAGATTGATATAGCTACATCATGTGATGATTTGATTATTGAGAGCATTGAGCAAGGTTCTAGTAGCAAAGGCAAGCAAGTGGTTGAGTCCAATAACTATGATGAGTATGTCAAGATCAAGAATGAGAATGAGAGGCTAAAGAAAGATCTTGAAAAGCTTTCAACCACCAACACTATTGTGATAGAGAACCTTGACCATGATAGTGATCTAGCTCTTGAGAATGAGAAGCTCAAAGAAGAGAACAAGAGACTAAAGAAACAGAAAAATCATGATGAGCTAAAAGAAGAGAACAAGAAGCTTAAGTTAGAAAAAGAACATCTCAAGACCAGGTTGAGCAAATTCACAAGAGGTCAACATCTTCAAAGTGAACTACTCATGAACACCGTCATAAAGATGGATAGAAGTGGCATTGGGTACTTAGCACATCAAGAGAAGAAGGCTCAAGCTCAACATCAGCACAAGTCAAAGCCAAAGCCAAAGAGGTGTTTTGAGTGTGGACAAGAAGGTCACTTTGCCCATGAGTGTCAAACTCCACCACCACAACCCTTGCCCAAGCATGCTAGACCTTTTGCTTTCAATGCTCATTACATGCTTAGAAAGGACTCTAGTGGTAAAATGAAAGTCATGTTCTTAGGACCTTCCAACAAGAATAGACCTAAGAAAATTTGGGTTGCAAAGTCACTTGTTGAGAAAATCAAGGGCCCTCAACAAGTTTGGGTCCCTAAACAAGCTTGATCTCTTGTGTGTAGGTGAACTACAAGACCGGTGGAAGTCATTAGGTATTTGATAGTGGTTGCACTCAATATATGACCGGTGATCCTTATATGTTCACCTCACTAGATGAAGAAGTTGATGGCCAAGAAAGGATAACATTTGGTGATAACTTAAAGGGCAAAGTCAAAGGATTGGGTAAAGTGGCAATATCAAATGATCATTCAATCTTAAATGTGCTATATATTGCTTCATTGAGCTTTAACTTGCTATCCGTTGGACAATTGTGTGATCTTGGCTTCCAATGCTTGTTTACCGAGAAGGAAGTGGTTGTATCTAATAAAGATGATGATCAAGTTATATTTAAGGGATTTAGATACAACAACCTATATCTAGTGGATTTCACCTCCGAAGATGCTAAATTGAAGACATGTCTATTCACCAAAACATTACTTGGGTGGCTATGGCATAGAAGACTTGCTCATGTTGGGATGAGTTCACTCAAGAAGCTTATGAAGAATAAATTGGTGAGAGGGTTGAAGGATGTGAAATTTGAGAAGGACAAGCTTTGTAGTGCATGTCAAGCCAGCAAGCAAGTTGCAAACACTCATCCTACAAAAGCTTTCATGTCAACAACAAAAGTGCTAGAGCTCCTTCACATGGACTTATTTGAACCAACAACTTACAAGAGCTTAAAGGAAATCTTTATTGTCCTGTGATTGTTGATGACTACTCAAGATATACATGGGTGTTCTTTCTTCATGACAAGACTGAGGTTGCATCATGCTTTAAGAAGTTTGCCAAGAGAGCACAAAATGAGTTTGAAGTGAAGCTCAAGAAGATTAGAAGTGATAATGGTAAAGAATTTGACAACACAAACATTAAAGCTTATTATGATGAAGTTGGAATCAAGCATGAGGTCTCCGTAACATACACTCCTCAACAAAATGGTGTAGTTAAGAGAAAGAACCGGACACTCATTACACTTGCAAGAACAATGCTTGATGAGTACAACACACTCGAAGCTCTATGGGCGGAAGCTATCAACACCGCATGCTATGCATCCAACCGCCTATTCCTTCAAAAGTTTCTTGGCAAGACACCTTATGAGTTGCTCAATGGGAAGAAGCCGGATGTCTCATTCTTCTAGGTGTTTGGTTGCAAATGCTACATCTACAAGAAGCGACAACACCTAGGGAAGTTTTAAAGACGTTGTGATATTGACTTTCTTGTTGGTTACTCATCAAAGTCCAAAGCATATAGAGTATTTAATCATGCCACCGGTTTGGTTGAAGAAACATATGATGTGGAATTTGATGAATCTAATGGCTCCCAAGGAGCACATAAGAATCTTGATGATGTAGGTGATGAACCATTGAGGGAGGCCATGAAGAACATTCTAGTTGGAGACATCAAGCCCAAAGATGATGAAGATGATGTACAAGTGATTGATCCATCTTCTTCATCAAATATGCCACAAGATGGTGATAAAGATGGGAGAGTAGAAAATAAAGATACTCATGTCTCTCATGATCAAATGGTTGCACAAGCACAAGATGTTGATGCTCCACAACCTCCCCCTCAAGTGGTTGATAGAAGAAATTCACCTCTACTACAAGCTCGCGAGTATGGATTGAGGTTAAGCCTCAGAAGTGATAGTTGGTAGTTAATTCTTGTCAGTGGCAGTTGTTCTTTCAAGCTCCAGCAATGGCACTTGTCAAGAATGTCGGAGGTGGTCTAGGTGATGAGGATCCGAGGCCTCCGCCTCGCTTGCCTGCTGAGGTGAAAGGCAAGGCGAAGAAGCTTATGATGAAGAAGAGGAAGTATGCAGATGCTGATACTGAGAGAGCAGCAGTAGTTGCAGCCGCCATAGAGCGAGCAGAGAGTGGAGGTGCTCGTAGTGGTGTTGTCATTGTAGATCAGCTTTCATTAGCATAGAGGGCAACCATTGAGCAGGTTGAGCATCATCATGGTAGTCCAGCTGGGACTGTCATGCTTGAGGGACAATGTGTTGCTTTAGAGGAGAGTCAGCCTTAGGGGGAGCCACAGCAGCAGACACCACCACCAGTGTAGCCAGAGGATACTGAGCAGGCAGAGTAGATAGAGGAGATAGAGCAGGTACCTCAGCCCTAGTTATGCCGCTCTAGTCGTACCCGTGCTCAGGTGACACCGAGGCCAGAGACACAGCGGAGGGGTTCTCGCTTGCTTCTTAGACCATAGGGTCCGCCTCTAGTGACTCACTTGGACTTGAGGGCCACCATGGCCAAGTAGGTGCAACAGCTCAGGTTCATGTAGTTCGAGGACTGGTTCCCACTGAGAAGGGATGAGCGTGCTTCAGAGGGATTCTATACACCACTATAGGAGGACTTCTACAATGCTTATCTGAACAGTGGTATGGCTTTCTGATCTCAGAGGGTTTGCTCCATTGAGGCTATTGTAGCAGCAGCTGGAGAGCAGATTCGCCCTCATCTCTCTTACTTGTCAGGATTGACTGACCTACTTGGATGGACTGGCAGATATGTACCATCATGGGTCTGTGAGTTCTACGCTACACTTTGGATTGACCTAGGACATAGGTTCATACACTTTGCTTTCAGAGGCCGTGACTATAGGCTAATGAGCTACAGGGTCAAAGAGATCCTCAGGATTCTAGAGGCACCCATTCGCCTTCACGAGGTGTGCTACAGTCAGACAGAGCCTCCTAGACACCCTCACAACGGTCTTATGCATCCCACAGACTTGGTCCGACCTTGCTTCATAGAGCCATTCCTACAGCTAGGGATCTTACTCCTACAGCTAGATTGCTTGATGCTATCATGAGGAGGACCCTACTCTTGAGGATGGGATATCATGAGGGATTGACTCGCATTCAGTTGTGGCTACTAAACTCTCTGATGCAGCAGATAATATTTGATATATGGGATGTCATTCTTTATGAGATGGAGGATACACTTGCAGAGGGATTCAGAGGTCACAGGCAGCTATCGTATGCTCACTGGATTACATTTCTGATTCATAGGGCAGTTACAGTGAGGCCTCCTCAGATGTTGGCAGAGTATTCTGGTGCTACTACAGAGTTCCCTACATACAACATGACCCAGATGCTCCGTCATAGTAGAGCGAGGACACCTAGCCAGCCACGCCGTTGCCTAGAGGTGCCAGAGACTGTAGCCCAATAGGATGAGATTATTAGGAGCATTACAGCGATAGAGGAGGAGCAGCTAGATGCATAGCCAGAGGGTATGGTCGAGAGTGACCCCAGTGACAGTTCAGATGATGACTACCAAGATATCCCTCGGATGCCTCCTCGACGACATGATAGTGAGGCCAGTGGCTCCAGCTCAACTCCACCACAGCCACCACAGACAGACCCCGCTCTACTTGCTATTCTTGAACAGATGAGGTAGGATCAGGCTCGTCAGGCCTATGAGATAGCAGCAACACTAGCATAGGTTCAGGCTAGACAAGACAAGTTCCAGCGACAACAGCAGGCTATACAGCAGCAGTAGGCCATGCAGCAGCAGTAACTCCTTATTCAGCAGCAGTTACTTGGATTTATGCAGCATGTTGTCACTACTATTGGAGCTCCACTGCCACAGCTCACACCTCAGCTTGGTCAGCCTACCACCACTACAGTGACTCTAACTTTTTAGCCCAGTGGGCTTAAGAGTTAGGGACAACCAGTTACGCAGTTTGCTTCACCGATAGAGCAGGTGTCCTAGTGGTTTGCTTTGCCAGTGCTAGCCTAGGGTCCTTCCTTCACACCGCTTGTTACGGGCTTCACAACAGCTCAGAGTTTGTTGATGCTTGTGACAGACACCCTAGTTTTTAGGAGCCTTGGTGCTACTTTTAGTGAGTTGATAGGGTAGCCTACACTGCAAGAGCTATGTGTCCCTGGACCTTCCACCATTGCTCCAGTTACTGGGACTATAGAGATGCTCTCATCACCAGTTGTATTATTAGAGCCACCTACTACAGTCATACCTGTAGAGTCATAGGTCGCACCAGTTCCACAGTAGACCCAGGCCGCTTTAGCGTCACTTCCAGCGACAGAGGGTCAGACAGCTCAGAGCTCCGGATCAGATGATGATGCTACCTAGTTCTAGATCGCTCATCGCACCTCAGCGCTCGACTCATCCGTTGCTGCCCCGCCGACAGACCCTTAGGTTTTGATGCTTGACACCAAAGGGGGAGAGGGATCGAGTATGATAGACTTAGGGGGAGCGATATATCTAGGGGGAGCTTATTTATTACATTTGGCTTTTTATGTGTGATACATTATTATGCATTCATGTTTACTTTCATGCATTGAACTACATACGTGTGATCGTGATATTTATGTGATAGTGATATTTATGTGATATGTGACATGTGTGCTCTCTACTTTGATCTTTATATATGTTATGTCACTTGGTTATGCTCATTTGCTTTGCTTCCGCGTTTTACTCCGATGCAAATGAGCTTTATTTCTTGTACTCATGCTTATTTCATATCTATTGAGTACATCATGTTGGCTTGGGTCATATAAGCTTGCCTAACTCTTTTGTTCTTATTGTCAAAAGCTTATATGAACCAAGCATGATGAAAACCTCATCTCTTTTACATACTCGAGGTTGTATTGTCATCAATCACTAAAAAGGGGGAGATTGAAAGCATCTAGGCCCCTAGTTGGGTTTCGGTGATTAATGACAATATGAGATTACTGTGACTAACGTGTGTTTTGCATATGCAATTAAGTTAGGTCATGGTAATGGCAATTGATAGGGCAATCATGGTTGCCATGCCCCTATGATGAAAATCATTTTGGTTTTTAAAGGATGGACGACAAGGTTAAGGATGGACTAGTTCTAAGTGTCGTTTGGTGTTGAAGAGACACTTAGAGTAGTTTAGGACTTTGTTCTTCTTTTGGCCGTACTATTAAGGAGGTATGGACTAGTAGCTTGACCTAGGTAAGTCTAGTGGGTTAGGTGTGGTGCACACTTGTCAAATCTAGCACTAGGAAGCTCCAAAGTAGCCCTTAGATCACTTGGAGAAAACTTCATTCACATATGATTTTGAGTTGGAAGTAAATAGAGGGTCAAATGTTGACCGGACGCTAGTCTCGGTGTGACTGGATGCTGGCAGTAGAGTTCAATCAGTTCATTTGATCAAAGTGAAGACATCTGGATACGATCGGACGCTGAGTGAAAAGTGACCGGACACTGGGTGCTAGAGTCCGGTAAACTCCAGTAAGGTTCTAAAGAGGGAGAATCCTGATCGGACGCGTCCAGTCAGTGCTGACCACACGCTGGTCAGGTTCCGGTTAATGATCGGACACTGAACAGCAAAGTGATCGGACTCTGGGCACCAGCATCCGGTCAACATTAGTAAGGTTCCAGAGAGCAGTTTTCGTGACCGGACGCGTCCGGTTAGTGCTGACCGGACGCTGGTCAGAGTTCGGTCACAACTTAACAGCTCTATGGCGGGGAGAACTGACTGGAGCATCTAGTCACCCGCAGAGTGGTGTTTTCACCCCTAACGGTTTGTTTTGAATGAGGGAGTATAAATACTTCATCTATTCATCCAAGGGAGGTCTTTTACCCATTTGATCAGCTGAGAAACACCCTTAAGAGTGCTTTGGAGAGCAAGAGCCTAGTGAGGTGATTGAGATTTGAGAATCTAAGATTAAGACCTCATTAGTGCAAGGAGACTAGCAAGTGTGCATCCACCCTTCTCATTAGGCTTGTTGTGGTCAAGTGAGAGTTCGTGCTTGTTACTCTTGGTGATCGTCATCACCTAGACGGCTTGGTGGTGATCGAAAGTTTGGTGATCATCCGGCAAAGCTTGTGGATGATCCAACTCAAGTTGTGAGCGGTTGTGGGTGATTCACCGCGACGAAGTGTCGAAGAATCAACCCATAGAGAGCACTTGATCCATGCGCGGATCAAGGGGGAGCTACGCCCTTGCGTGGGTGCTCCAACGAGGACTAGTGGGGAGTGGCGACTCTCTTTGCTTTAAGCATTTACATTTAAGCAATTCAATTCTTATCTTTACATTCCTAGAATTGTCATGCTAGAGTAGGATTAGAACTTAGGTTTCAAAACTTTTGTGCGGTAGAACATTAGAAACACATTATAGGCACAAGGGGTGAAGTGGACTAAGTGTAGGGTTTAATTATTGCAAAGAATTTTAGAATTAGCCCAATTCACCCCTTCTCTTGAGCATCTTGATCCTTTCAACAACAATCCATCTATAAAAGCATTTCAAGAAACTTCATCAAGTCGTCGAAATCGTCGTACGTACTGTCCATAGTAATATTAATACCTATTCTAACTATAACTATACTAACTAATCTAATATTAACATCTATAAAAGACTAACTACAACAACTAATTATACTAAATATAATGTATAACTAGACTCACTAATTGTACTAACTAAACTAACTAACTTTACTAACTATACTAACTTACTATATTGCCTATACTAACTAAACAAACTAACTTTACTAACTATACTAACTATACTAACTATACTTTACTAAATATACTAACTTTACTTATTGTACTAACTTACTATATTAACAATGTCGATTTGGGGAGTACCTCACGGCAGCGGCGCTCGTCCTCGTGGTGGTGGCGGTGCTCGTCCTCGCGGCAGCAGCGTGCGCTCGACCTCACGGCGGCGGCGCGCTAGACTCGGCCAGGAGGCGCGGGCGCTGGCGGGTGGACACGGGATAGAGAGAGGGGCGTGTGGCAGTTTGGAGCGGTGTACAGCGCGACAGTTAGGGCGGTGGCGGGCGTCCGTGGCGCGGCGGGTAGCCGCCGTTCGTGGCCGGAGGGCGCGGCGGGCGGCCGGCGGGAGTGGCGTGCCGGCGTGCGTGGGCGGGGGCGCAGCGGGCGCGATGGGCGTGGCACGCCGGCATCCGTGGCGCGGCCGGCGCGGCGGGCGGCAGGCGCTAGGCGAGGCGAGCGCGGCGGCCACGTGCGGGCAGGTGGGTGGGCGGGCGCGACGAGCAGGGCAGTGGCGTGGCGCGGCAGGGCTGGGCCGCGGGTCTATATTAGGCTCTGCCGCGCCCTGGACGATGGCGCGTCACCGCCGTGGCGCGGCAGAGCCGACCACGTCACCGGTCAACGGCCTGGTCGCTGCCACGTGGGCAGCCTCGCCGCGCCCCCATGCATGGCGCAGCAACATTAATTCGCCGCGCCGTACGAATAGGCGTGGCCAAAAGTGTTAGATTTGAAAAAAAAAATAAACAGTGTTAATTTTAAAATTAGTTTAAAAAATGTGTTAAAAATAAAAAAAAATGGTCAGCAGGAGCGGTATACAGGAACAGTAGTTAGTAGCAATGGACACAGTGTGTTATTTTTTTTTTGTTGACCTTGCATTGCTACCATGCAGGTCATCTTGTTTTCCTACACGGACACGGTTATATGTCTACCTTCCTTGCATCGCTTGGCAAGAAAATAAAATTTGCAAACATTTTCAGTAAAAGCATTAGCAGCCGCGAACTGAGCGAGCTCAGCTAGATGCGATGGAACTTACCTACTAAGTTTAAGTTCTCGATTTGATACCGGAGCTTATATTTTTAGGATTTATTGTAGGGTTTAATGGCGTTATTCTTTTAGTGGTAGGCTACTTGCAAGTTGACAACGAGACGTCTGTGGTGACTTTATCAATCTCGAGATTTATCAGTTCAACCCAGTTCTTCGTAGGTGCTCATAGGAGTAGAGTGTGCATGCGTATGTTCATAGAGGTGAGTGTATACTCGTATATGTAAACGTCTACGTACGTCTCTAACTGGGTCTTAAAAAAAAAGCATTATTCGTTCTTTCGTCTACATTACGTAGGGTAGGTACGATTACTTTTTGACTTTTTGTCCAAAATGCCCAATTCCATTTCCGTGGTCGTTCGTTCGATTCCAAACTACTAGACGGAGCATCTGACATGTTCTCTCAACGTTCCCTCTATTTTCAATTATAAATCTAACTTAGCGAATTTTCATCCACGAGTGGTTTTCTCACTTTTTTCTTGTTTCATTTTATTCCATCTTTCCTTTTCTCATTTCTTGTTTTCTTATTTCCTTTTCTTGTTTTCTTGTTTCATTTTACACCAAGTAGTACCAGTGGTGAGTGAATTGTTCTTTAATCTCCTTTCTTTTACTGAATCTTAGCCGGCAGCAGCGGGCCGGCCTCAATATACTACTTAGTTGTATTATGATAATATAATTAATGAATAATCTAATGATACTTAGTTGGTATCATAAATATTATTATTTTATCA
Organism: Miscanthus floridulus; assembly: GCF_019320115.1. Lineage (NCBI taxonomy): Eukaryota > Viridiplantae > Streptophyta > Magnoliopsida > Poales > Poaceae > Miscanthus > Miscanthus floridulus. The sequence continues at coordinate 29,905,592 of NC_089597.1, read as the reverse complement.
TATAAACTTGATCAAACTTGAGATCTTTTGGCTCTCCAAGACTTTTAGAATGACTTATAATTTATGATGGATGAAGTAGGTACGAACATGTGTACTTGGTGTGCACGTTTGGCGTGGATGGGAGCGTTATTAAACAAGAGGGGTTTAACATGTGTGGTTTCGGTTCCACTAGCCTGCATAAAAAAGGGTTATTTGGATTCTTGCCATTACAATTTTTAAGTTTTAAAGAACGACATTACTATTATTTTTATTGAAAATTTGCCATTACTATTCTACTTCCCCCTCACCCTTGCCCTTTTCTACGTCTGAAGCGTAGCTAGACCCACCCGCAGGTGCCATATTTCCGTATGGGTCCGTATTGCCCCTGTACAAGAGGATAAGGCTGAGCAGCACGCCCCCGTTCTTCTCTCGCACTCTTCCTCGTTCTTCCCCCTTCTCTACCGCACGCCCACGCCACCCTACAGGTGATTGCGATGTGCGACAGGTGATCGATAGGTACCTCGGCGAGGCGCTGGCAGCGCATGACACCGAGGATGCGGACGACGCGGCGGTGGCGGCGCTCGGCCTGGTGACCTCCGCTCTGGAGATGTCGCCCCGGGACGAGGCGGCGCTGGAGCTCCGGGCACGCGCACTCCTCACGCTCAGGCGCTACCGCGACGTCGCCGACATGCTCCGTGACTACATCCCTAGCTGCGCCAAGTCGTCCTCGGGCGACGGCGCCACTACCACCACCTCGTCCTGCTCGTCTGGCTCCGGGGCAGAGCTCCTGTCCCCGGACCGCGACCGCTTCGACGCCGGCGCCACCCGCTTCCTCTGCTACCTCGACGTATCCAACCTCAAGCGTCGCCTCGTGCCAGCTTCTCCAGGAGCTCCAGCACCGAGGCCCACTGGAGGTACTTGGTCCTGGGCCAAGCTTACTTCCACCTCGGCCTGATGGACGACGCGGTGGTGCTCCTCCAAACCGGCCGCCGTCTGGCCACCGTGGCGTTCTGGCGTGAGAGTGTGTGCTTGTCGGAGGACAACTTCTTGCCGTCGAACCTGCTGACGGCCAACAACGCCGCTCCCGCCAACAGAAGGACATCGTCCTCCAATAAGTCCAGCTCTACAACAGCGTCCCAGGCGGACTCCGTGTCATAGCTGCTCGCGCACGTGAAGCTCCTCCGCCGCTGCCGCGCCTCCCCGGCGAGGCCGTGCGGCATTTCAACAAGGTGCTCGACACGCACCGCAGCGGGCTGCCACACCCCTTCGCCACGACCTACCTCGTTGGCCGCGCTGCCGCGTTCCGCTCAGCGAGGCTCCCCGCGGACGCCATCGCGGACTGCAACCGCGCGCTGGCGCTCGACCCGGCCTTCATCCCGGCGCTGCGCGCGCACCGACCTGCTCAAGTCGGTTGGGGCGCTCCTGGACTGCCTCTGGGACCTCGACCACCTCAAGCTCCTGTACGACGCCGCGCTCCGAGACGGCAAGCTGCGGGGGCCGAGCTGGCTGCCGCAGGGCGGCATCCGGTTCGGGGAGATCGCAAGCGCGCACCGCACGCTCACCACGCGTATCCAGCAGCTCCGCGGCTGCATCGCCGCCGGCGAGGGGTGCAGCGTGGAGTACTACACCCTCCTCGGGTGCGGCGCGGGTGCACGCGCTCGGAGCTGGATTGCGCGCACCTAGTGCTGACGCTGAAGCTGAAGCCCGATCGGTCGGTCTCGTTCGCGGAGAGGCTGGAGCTCGTGGACGAGCACCGCGACCTGGAGGCCGTGCGCGACCAGGCGCGGGCGTGCGGCAGAGAAGGGGGAAGAATGAGGAAGAGTGCAAAAGAAGAACGGGGGCGGCACAGAAGAACGGGGCGTTCTGCTTAGCCTTATCCTCTTGTACAGGGGCAATACGGACCCATACGGAAATACGGCACCTGCAGGACGGGCCTAGCTACGCTCCAGACGTAGAAAAGGGCAAGGGTGAGGGGGAAGCAGAATAGTAATGGCGTTCTTCAAAACTTGAGAAATTGTAATGGCAAGAATCAAATAACACAAAAAAAAACGTGTGATGTGCTTCCGAGAAATGGTGGGACAATGTACGGTGTGGGGACGAAGACAACAGCGGCAAAGACTTTCAAACAAACAAAAAAAAACACAGCGGCAAAGCAAGAGGAAGAAGAACGACGAATATAGATGGACGATGTATACTCATGTGTACATGTACTATATATACCTCCGATCCGTCCAGAAAAATAAAAATTCTTACTCTATCCTTAGTTAAGCTATTCTAAATAGAATTGGAACGGAAGCAACTCATTGGTAACTACTCATATGTGCTTGTTTTTTTATGTAGATAGAATCATAAAACTTCCAGAGCAGTTTTTAAACTGAACCTAGGGAAGAGGTCTATCAAACATGTTTTTTAATAAAGAAGTGACTATATGATATTTTTGTGAATCGATTATCTAAAATTAACTGGAGGCCGGAAGCTTAACATACTAACTTTCTCATGATTCATTTTTTATAAAGTACTCATTCCGTTTTAATTTATAGATTGTTTTGGTATTTTTAGATACATAATTTTATTATATATCTAGACATATTATATATCTAAATGGGTAGCAAAAATTATATACCTAGAAAAGTCAAAACAATCTATAATTTCGAAAAGATGATGTATAAAAATCATTTTATGCTACCTAACCATTTCTCAAAACATATTGTCTCTCTTCGGCATCATAGTTGGGTTGGGTTGGTGTCTTGGTGTGACCGTGTGAGTCAGTCAAGGCCCGAATTTAACTTAATGCTAACTGTGTACTGTCTCTACCTGGGCATCGTGTCGTGTGGTCTAGTAGTACATCGCAGTGGCTCTACCTTCCCACGAATCCACAATCACACACGTACTACGCGCCACGCCGCTACAGACCAGGCCAGCAGCCGGGCCGGCCCCGACCTGCCCGCACCAAACCCCATGGACTTGAGAGACGCAGACAGCAGACCCGGAATTTCGGCACAAACGCGTAGATGTAGCCCTTGTCTTGTTACAATTACAGGATACTGGGTCTCTACTGGGCTAGGCGCCTAGGCTAAGGCCAGTGTCAGCACTGATGTCGTCATCTCTTCTTTTTTTTAGAAAGGACCGTAAAAATTTATCGCGATTTTTATTAGAGGAAGAAAAGAAAAGCAAGTGTTGATCAAATTTATTTTTGAGTGAAAATCGATTTTAAAAACCACACAACTAAGGAGAGTACGTCACTCGTCCCACACGACGACTTAGTGCATAGATCAGGCCACTGACAATTCACGCCACTATTTGCTCCGATGAACTTCATCGAGCCAACTTAGTCAAAGCGACCCAATTAACACCTCAACTTGATCGACAAGACTCAACTAGCACCATAATATGGTCGAAACGACCCAACTAGCAACCCAAAATACGTTAACAACTACCTAACAACTAAAGCTACAAGGGTACCACTCGACAAGTTGTCAAACACCACTCACAAAGCCGCCTATAGAACTCGTGCACCACCATGGTCGAGCAAGAGCAGGACAGCAGAGCTAGAGAAGCCAAGCCCAGCCTTCCAGAAGGAGATGACACCAAAGGCGCTGCGACAACGCTAGCCCAATTATATGGGGAATGTTTGCACCCGTAAAAGCCAGCAAGTCTGAAAGGAGAGGCACAGAAAGGACGCCCCCAGGAGTAGCATCAATGTGCTTATACCGTGTTTCCCCCATCCTGAGCAGAAGACCAAATTAAAGTGCTATCTGAATTGCAAACATTAGGGTGGCGTTACCGTCGTTATTCCAAACATACGGCTCCGGTCTCCGGTTTAACTAGTGTTGATCTAACTTTGGTTGTGGTTCAACAACTCCTGCTAACAAGTTATAAGGGTCTATTAACTATTATGGATCACACTAATAATATTAACAAGATTATCATTGTATCACGGAGATTTAAAATGAACTTAGGAGCGAGCAAATTCTCAGATAAAATAAAGTACGAGTAGATGGAATCCAGCAGGGTGGAGTTGGACACATTTTTTAATTATGTCTGCGTGAGCACATTCATCACTCACATCTATTGTTGTCCATCCTGAAAAAGTCTTTAGTCAAACTGCGTATTGTTTTTTTTATATCAAGCTAAGTATATGAAAAAGAGAGTGACATTATGATATCAGATAAATATAATTATATTCTCTGACGAATCTAACTAACTTATTAAATATCATAAATAAATAATTTTAATTATAAGGCTCTCCTTTCAAATGATGGAATTTTTTTTGTGAAAATGAACTAGTCCTTGTAAGGCCTGAAACTCTGGACTTGATTTACTACTATGCTAACTGTATTCTTTTCCGAACGACAGAGAGAGTAGTAAAGTCAGACAATTTAGCTGGAGTAGGTGTTGAAATCTTGACGTTATAGTCCATATAAAAAACAAATAACACTGAAGAGCAATTGGCCCCGCCTGTGAGATTCACGGAATCCATATCGAAGAACCTGCATGAACCAATGGATACACAGAAGGAATAAATAAACTAGCAAGCTTTGGCACGGTCTGCTGCGACCGTTTCATTTTGGTACCAGTGGCACACAAAAAATATGGTTCTAGTTTGATTTTTGGGGTGCCTGCAATGGAATTGAGGCATTGTGTATGATACCTTGCCGTTCGCTCGAATTACTTCAGCAACACTTTTCAGCAGACAAACAACGTTTTCCTCTCTCACAACAAATCAGTATAAGCAACATGACTCGGTTGGCTAGCTGCGCCGGCGTGCGAGCAGCCCACCCGAGTTCAATCCCTAATCGACTCACGTGCCTCACCGTTGCCCGGGATTTTTCCGGGATTTCTGCCTCTCGCGCGTGATGCCACAATGGGATTATGACGTGCCCGTCGCCTACGAAATCAGTGGATTTCAGTGATCTCAGGAAGGACGCGGTCTTCAAGATCTGGGTGTAGTTATAGGTTTGTTTGTATACGGTAGTGTGAGTAGTGTGCGTGTGTTGTGTGGGCGTGTGTGTACGAACAGATGCTACTGCTGTACCCAGATAAGAGGCAACCAAAAAAGCATAAAAACGAATCTCGTGCCTCCTTGAGCCGCTTTTCCTTCCCCGCAGATCCACCAAAGATCGCAACAGTGCCCTCCGTTCTGCTGCCAACGGGCAACGGCCAACCCAGCCGCGTAAGGGCACCACCAATGGAGGAAAGTGGTCCACGTAGACTAGAAAATATTGAGACTACTATTCATATAATACAAACTATCACTACTTATGGTTCATCCAGAAACTTTTTATTTTCATCATGTCTCACCTTTGTTTTCTCTCCCTCTTTTTTTTAGCATGGACCATATTCTCTCTTCCCCAAGCATATGTAGCTTCTATAAGCCACTATGATAAATGTAAATCACCTATTTTTTTTTTTTATCTAATCCTACTTATCACTTGGAGCTACCAGTAAAAAAGGTGCATTGGGGAAGGCCTAACAGCGGAAGGGGAGCTGCAAGAGACGGGAGAGACTGACGGTGTTGGTCGGACCGTCGGGGTCAGGGGACACAAACAAACATTCTGAACCGAATCAGTGGTGGGCTGGTGGCGGATGGAGTGAGACGATGAGTGGGCCATCATTCTAAAATCGAATACCTTACAGTGTGCCCCGGACAAGCTGCAGCACGCCGTGGCGTGCCTCCTCATCGCCCTGCTCGCCGCCACGCTCGCCGGCCGCAGCGCACGCCCCGGCCTCCGCCGCCGCGCTGCAGCCGTAGGCTCCATGGCCTCGCTCGTGGCCGGCGCCACCAAGGAGGCCGCGGACGAGGGCGGGCTCTTCGGCTCCGCCGGCGCCTCGCCCAAGGATGCCGCCGCCGACCTCCTGGGCATCGCGGCCGCCACGCTGGCACTCGCCCTGCTCTGCCGCCGGCGCTGCCGCGAGAGGAAGGCACGCCAGGACGAGGACGCACGAGATGGCGTCGTCTCCATCTCCATTGTGTGAGTGTGACGGCGAGGTCTGCGACGGGAACTGCTTCGATCTGTTAAGGCTTTTGGTTACTGTCACTGATCTAGTAACCGTAGTAACCCATCTTTTTAATAGCTCTGCCCAGATTGATGCAACAGATTTTTCATCCCAAGAATATGTATCGGAGAGGCTCTCTTTGATTTGCACAATCGTTTTTTTTCGGCAGGTGTGTCCAAATCTCTACGACTAAAATATACGGATTATCAACGTCTTCTCGGCAGGACCAAAATCTTCTTACGATCCATGACTACCCGACGCATAAAAGGAAATTCCCCCAACCCCTGCATGGCTGCTCTGCCCGGCTCTATCCCACACTCCTCCCTCGCAGGTTCCTTTGGGTCTTTCCATGCATGGAGGCATGCTGGTGCACCCCGCTCCAACATGCAGCCGCGGTATTCTTATCTTTTCAGCAAATCCAGAAAGCACAAATCACGGAAAAAAAACAACAATAAGGGAAATGTTAACGTCCACTAGCAGGACGTTGTTATGCCCGATTGCGTGCACCCCAGCTCTCCAAGATCTACGGTATTTTTTTTTCCTTTCAAGGAAAATCGGACAAATCACAGGAAAAAAAACAATAATCAAATCCTGATGACATCTATGTACATCCCTATCCACAACCACGCCTCCGGTCAGCTATCAGAGATCACAAACGAAGGCCCCGTTCGCTTCGCTGAAAAAACAAGTCGAAACACTGTTCCAACTGATTTGTTGTGAGAGAAAAACAATGTTTCGGCTGAAAAAATAAGCTGAAAATACGGATTATAAGACAAGCGAACAGGGCCGAAGAGGGGTTAGTCAAAGAACTTAGATTATGCTTTGCTTCGACAAAGAATAGAAGGCGAGTACCCTATTTTTTCTGCTCATCAAACTTATTGAATAGAATCAAATAAAAAAGCCATCAAAGCTTCTGAATTTTAGAATGAATCTAAGGTATTCGATTTTATTAAGTTTTATTTACTACCAAGAAGACTGAAAAGAGGTATAATTATTTATTGCGTGAGCAAATAAAATTTCCTTTGTATGATAATCTTTTAGAATACTTTGTTTCAAAGACAAGGAAGTTCGATTCTTTGCCCCTAACCCTCCTAAACCTGAGAAGAAAGCGACAAAAGATATATTCACAGAGAATATCGTATATAAAAGAGGTTCTAACTCCATAAAAGAGGTAATGCATCACATATCGATACATATTTTTTTAGATATCAAATGGTACTTTATCTTTAAAAATTAACAAACAACTTATATGCAGGATACTTCTAACTACAACTTCATCCATTTGCATGCTTCAGCTGCAAGAAGTCAGACACTGCATCTTAGACTAGAAAACCTTCTTGATCATCATTGATTGGTGACCAACTGCAGCTTGGTATTCATGCAAAGCACGTTCTCTTAGTCAAACTATTGAGAGATTAGATTCTTAATTGTAGAATAGATTCTAAAACATGTATTGTGAAATACAAACTTGTTATGATTATCTTTCCGTAGCACTTGATTCCTAAAGAAGTACAAGCTTATCTTTCGCGCATCAGAGGCATGAAGTGATACGACAATTGAAGTTGATGTTTTAGTTTTGCATTTAAATTTAGAGTTATATTTTAACTATCTATCTTTCATGAAGACTTATGTAATATTGATTGAAATATTATGATTGTAGTATCTATTTTAGATAACAGTATAACACACGTGCATACATATGTTATTGTGGTATTATGTGTTTCTATTACAACGCACGGGCATTTACCTAGTCGAAAAGTAAAACACCCGATTTGTTTGAGTTTTTTTCAGAGTAGATTTGTTTGATTCTCTTGACTCTAAGCGCCACTCCAGCGCCAATGTGCCATGTGAACTAAATTTTTTTTCTCGATTGGACATTATAGCTCGTTTTTCATTAAGAGAAAGTAGAGGTCGTTAAACATATACAATAACAAGCATCCTGGTAATCCCAAGATTACCTAGACCCCCAAGCACCCGATACAGGAAAACAAGAAAAACGAGCAAGAAAGGTGGAAGGGGGGAGGACCCTCCACCATAGACCTAACTAACTAAATCCTGCGGAAAAAAAATCAACACAAAGGTTGCCCCCTCAGAAGACAAAGCTGTGGTGGCAAAGCATCCACCGATAAGAACCAAGATAATGGCGACAACAGTGACCAGGTAGCCGCTGTGAACACCCGGGCGACTGCATCGGTAACACCAACAGCGACCAGGTAGCCGTTGTGAACCAAGCGACTGCAACGACAACATCAACATCGGTCAAGTAGCCGTTGTGAACCGTGCGACTATGACGGCAACATCAACAGTGACCAGGTAGCCGCTATGAACAGCTGAGCGACTGCAGCGGCAACATCACTGAGGCAGGGCAGACCGATGCGAAGAGTAGAGTGAAGCACACGCAGACACACAACAGTACGGGCTGATTCCGACGAATGGCGTGGTAGGATCAAGCAGAGTGCATCAACGAAGCCTTCACGAAGGTGATGACATCCGCGGACGCCAACTTTGTTGGAAGCACAAGAGCACGTCTTTCGACCCCAGCCTGCTCGGACGAACATGAACTTCGACGACGCCTTCAAGAAGGCATATGACGTGGCTGCGCCACCGCCACCGGCCCAGAGGAACCAGGCAGAGTTTTCACTTAGATATTGTACGTCGACAAGAGCAGGCCGCGTGCTGCACCCACTGCAGCCGCACCAACAGTCACTGGTATCCGCGGCCGCGAGGCCTGAGCAGGCGCTAACCCTAGACTGCCACTAGCGAAGCCCAGGAGGCGGCTCCCGAAGCCGTGGACTGACCAGAGCCCGTAGGCACCCGACGCGCCGCAGCCCCAGGCCAGGGCAACCGCCACCGATGCCTAGGATGCTCCGCCCAGAAGATTCGGCGAGGAGGGGCATGACCCCCAAGGCTGTAGCCCTGCCAAGCGTAGGCGTCCATGACCACCCGTGGCCGCATGAATCCGCCGCCAAGGAAAAGGTCCGCCGCGACACGCCGAAGACGCACGCCGCGCCGAAGACGCGCGCCGTGCCCGGGCACTGCCATGGCCGGCACAGATCCGGCAAGAGGGAGGATAGATCCGGCCCTGGACATCCTAGATCTGGCCCGCCGGCCGGCCGGCTCGCCGGAGAAGCTCGTGGACCGCGCTCGGGCACCGCCATGGCCGACACAGATCCGACGAGGGGGAGGATATATCCGGCCCCGGACGTCCCAGATCTGGCCCGCCGGTCGGCCGGCTCACCGAAGAAGCTCATGCAAAACGTAGGTCGGTGGAGGGGGAGAAGGGAGGCTGCGATGGTGACCTTTTTTTCAGGCCGTCGCGGGCCGCCGGCGATCGGAGAGGAGGAGGAAGGGGCGGTCCTGGAGCGGTGCCGGTGAGCGCCCCCCCCCCCCGAGTCGCTCGTTGGGACGCTCAGGGGAGAGCCTAATGCTCAGAAAAGCTAATCTCGGTATGTGAACTAAAATAAGCATGTTGATTTTGAGTAGGGCGCCCATAGATAAACCATTTCAGAGCTCATCTTTTATACTTGCTCTAGTTGACATGGGATGTACGGGAAGACAAACAGGGCCTGAACTATTACTCCATTCTAAATTATAGGTTATTTTTATTTATTTTTTTATCTTGCAGTCAAATTTCTATAAATTTGAACAATATTGGGGTCGTTATCAAGACAATAGTTCATAAAGAATTTAATAAAACTTTTATTAAAAGTTATTAAGAAATCTATAGATATTATGTTGTTTTATAAACATGATTAAAGTTATAGATGGTTGATTTAGAACCAAACAAAAAAATACTTATAATTTGAACTAAGGGAGGTGAGGAGTAGGGAATTTGAAGATATACCCTTATTAATAACAACAACATACAAGCTTATATGTACACCATTGAATAAGCTAGCTTTAGAGTACACTTTAAGTGACTTGTAAATCATTCAAGCTACAACTATCTCATGGAAAGGCCCTAATAATCAGTAGGAACTTACGCGGTTTTTTATTTATTCTAAAAAAATACCAACTTCGTTCAAAAAATTTGATCCTTTAGTGTTGTTCTAAGCCAAACCTTTTTTTAGGCCTTGTTTAGTTCCAAAAAGTTTTCCCAAAAAGTGCTACAGTATCCATCACATCGAATCTTGCGATACGTGCATGGAGCATTAAATGTAGACGGAAAAAAACTAATTGCACAGTTTGGTTGGAAATCGCGAGACGAACGTTTTAAGCCTAATTAGTCCATGATTGAATACTAATTGCCAATAAAAACGAAAGTGCTACAGTAGCCAAATTCCCAAATTTCGTCCAACTAAACAAGACCTTACAGAGAAAAGGTTCCCCTCGCCCTATAAAAAAAAAAAGGTTCCCCTCGCTTTATTTACAAGAAAGCGTATCAGAGCATGCAAGTTCAAGCGTATTCTAAGTGTGCCTGCCATTATAAGCCAAATTATTTAAATTTGGTTAAATTATTAAAGACAACTATCAATACTATAATAGCAAATTGATACTATTAGATTTTTCAAAGAGCATATTGTCATAGTACACCTATTTGGTTTTATAAGTGTTAATATTTTTCATAAATTGAGTAAAATTTAGGATAATTTGCCTTCTGTCTTAGTACTAAAGGATTTTTTTTTCTTCCTTTTGTCAGGCTGAACCGCGTCACACGCTCACAAGTCTACTCTTTTTTTTTTAGAATCTGCGGGCCCTTGGTGTGGCCGCCCGGGGGAGCGAGCATTAGGCTCGGCGGCCCACGTGAGGTGGCAGCATGTCGCCGCAATAGTCACGAGGTCTCGCCCAACTATCACCAAAGCTGGGCCTCCGCAAGCCCCTGGTTGTCTCGGCCCACGTGACCGTCACCGTCGCCGGCTGGCTGCCTATCTCCTCGTTGAGTCCAGTGAACCCAACGCGGTTCAGACGAAGCCCACCCCACCATGGCGCTGCTCGCCGCCACCGCTGCCGCGGCGCGCCGCCTCGCCCGCCGCCATGACCTCATCCTCCTCCATACCCGCCTTCTCAGAACCACTTCCTCCACACACCCTCTCCCTCCCGACCCATATCCCATCACCCCCGCGCCGTCCCCCGTCCGCACTCCCCCGGACGAGCAGTTCGCGGCGTGGGTCACGCGGCTGCGCCCGGGCTTTACCGCGTCCGATCTCGCCGCGGCGATCACCGCCGAGGAGGACCCGGACCTCGCGCTCGCGCTCTTTCGCTGGGCCGCGCTGCGCCCGGGGTTCCGACACGTGCCCGAATCCTACCTCGCCGCGCTCACCGCCGCCTCGTCCGGCCGCCGCCCCGCCGCAGCCGAGGCCCTCGTCCACGACGTCTTCGCGGGGGCCTGCGCGCCCGACCTCCGGCTCTTCAACGCATGCCTCCGCTTCTGCTGCGCGCGCCGCAGCCTGTTCCCGCTCGCCTTCGACATGTTCAACAAAATGCGTGCCATGCCCGCCGCCGCAGGATGCCGCCCGGACGTCGAGACCTACACGCTCCTCCTCACCGCTGTCGTCCGCCGCGTGCGCCGCCCACCGGCGTCGATGGTTTACCTCCATGCCGTCCGGTCCCTCTCCCGCCAGATGAAGGCCTCCGGCGTAGTTCCGGACACCTTCCTGCTCAACCTCATCATCAAGGCCTACGCACGGTGTGTGGAGATAGACGAGGCGCTCAAGGTGTTCCGTGAAATGCCGCTGTATGGCTGTGAACCCAACGAGTTCACGTATGGCTATATTGTCAAGGCCATGTTTCAGAAGGGCAGGTCGGACAAGGGGATGGAGTATTATGCAGAGATGAGGGAGAAGGGATTTGTGCCATCTGGAGGCGTGTACATGATCGCCGTGTCGGCATTGGCATTGGAATGGAGGTTTGAGGAATCAAGGCGGGTGCTACTGGATATGTTGGATTGCAGGAGGAAGCCAGATATGATCACCTACAGGACATTGCTGGAGGAGCTGTGTCGGGCTGGACGGACAGAGGAGGCATTTGAGGTGCTAGAGGAGCTCAAAGGGAGTAAGCGAGGGGCATTGGATCAGAGGATGTACTCAGAATTGCTCGATGGGCTGCACTGGATTTCCCAGCCTCATCAAAACAGCCAACCTGTCCTCGACAAGGGTTCTGATGATTAAAAATGTTTGACATATTGCCTTGTACTGTATTATTCTGGTGGTCATGGCCATCCAAAATCAAATGCATGGTTGGTTTTATTTGAGAAGACTGGCTAGATCTGCTTGAAGATTTACGATGAATTGACGCAGAGGAGCCACCCAATTCACATAAGCGCTTAGCATGATTGATGCACGGCTCAAGGTTCATAGAAGACCTGGAGAATACCTATGGGAGGTGTGGCATCAAAATTCTTGCATTGTTGCCTTGTTGGTATGCGTCCATCGATGTGATTATACTACAAGTTGCGGTGACCACTGTCGGGATAGCAGCTCACTTTCAATGGCAACATTTGAAGTAAATCCTGGCGCAGCCATTCAGGAAAATTATTCTAGGTATTATATGTGACATATGGCTGCATAAAATTTCAGTGGTTTACACATGTTATATTTAGCTCATAAAGTGCAAAATTGGAATGGGTCTTATATGTTCCTTGGCGTTATGTTTCTCTTGTTTATGTGTTGGTATTTAAAATAAAAAGCTTATAGCCTGGATGACTGATAGAAGGTAGTACATTAGTGCATATTCGAGAACTCGAGATGTTTATCTGTGTTTACCCATCACATAATGGATTAAATGTTCAGCTCCAGCACATGCATGTTGTTCATTAGCAAAGGTATACACATCTCAAAAGATGACAAGGCTGATCAAGCCCAGCCAATTGTCTTCTCAAAGTCTTACAGCCCAAGACACCTCCATAACTGTGAGCTGCTACTAGTTGCAAACAAGCGAAAATGTTAGGGCGTGATTGGTTTGATTATGAGCAGAACCAGGGTCTCACTAACCTAGCTAAGCTCATGTAAAAGAGCCTTGTTTGGACAGAAGCGCACACATGTCCTGGCTAGACTCAGCTGATGTTCGGTTGGGCGCACTGTGGGGGATATGACCCCCGGTATTCATAAGACAAGACATGGGCCGCACCATCAGAGGTGGTCCAGTCCACAAGATCAAGGCGTGCACCGCAAGGCTACAATAAGACATTGTATAATATCAAATAAGATACTTTCCTTGTAACCCTACCCCTCCAGAGCATATAAAGAGGGGCAGGGGTTCCGTAGTCGACATCCACATACAGATCCTAGGCCTAGCCTAAGGCATCTGATCACACGCAACATCGTACAACAGCCAATACAATCCAACAGGCCACAGGAGTAGGGTATTACGTCGCACTGACGGCCCGAACCTGTCTAACTCTTGTGTCTCTGTTGTCTTCTTGTACTTGATTACGCGCACCTCTGCCGATCAATCTACCTTCGTGGGACACCCCTCGGAGGACTGCCGATGATATTCTATCGACACACATGCACATGATAAATATAAATAAGAAGAAAGATGAACATGCTTAGCAGTTCGGCCATCGCGTAAGCGTCCCCTTGTGCGGTTGTGCCTGTGGAAACGAAGGAAAATGCTATGTTTAGGGCGTTCGAACGCCCCGTTCTCATCGAACGCATCAAACCATCCACACAGACAAAAGCTCCGCTCACCTCGCTCCGTAAGCACCGCTCGCTCCAGCCTTGCTCCGCAAGTGCCGCTCGCTCTGGCCCGCGTCACGCACCTCACTCCGCCAGCGCCGCTCGCTCCCGCCCGCGTCGTGCGCCCACGCCAATTCGCTCTGCGCCGCTGTAGTGGATCGACGGCGCTGAAAGCTCTAGTTTGGTTTTGGTGAATTGATGAAACCCTAAGTGCTAACCTAGTTTATCAAAGTGATTATGAGATAGGTAGCACTACTCCAAGTGATGAAACAATGGTGAAAATCATGATGATGGTGATGGCATGGTGATGATCAAATGCTTAGACTTGGAAAATAAGAAAGAGAAAAACAAAAAACTCAAGGCAAATATGAAATTTGATAGGAGCTTTTTCATTTTGGCGATCGAGACACTTAGTGAGTGTGATCACATTTAGGATCGATAGTCGTACTATTAAGAGGGGTGAAACTCATATCGAAATACGGTTATCAAAGTGCCACTAGATGCTCTAACTCATTGCATATGCATTTAGGATCTAGTGGTGTGCTAACACCCTTGAAAATATTTGTGAAAATATGCTAACACATGTGCATAAGGTGATACACTTGGTGGTTGGCACATTTGAGCAAGGGTAAAGAAGATAGAGTTGAAAATGAGTTAGTCGTGCTGGTCACAGAGTGACTGGACACATCCGAAATTGGGACCGGACGCGTCCGATATTTTATCCAGTCTTGGGGTAGTCAGACAGAAGTGACCGGACACGTCCGGAATCAGGACCGGACGCGTCCGATATTTGGACCCAAGGTGAGCGACTATGTGAAAGTGACCGGACTCTGGCTCAGTGGAGTGACCGGACACTGATGAGTTACTGTTCAGTGTTAGGTAAAAGTGATATAGCCTGATGCAGGTTTGCAGTGTGAACTAACAAGTCTCGGGTTTTCAGCGCAATAATTGATCGGACGCGTCCGGTCGTCCCAGAGCGGCTCTAGGAGCTCTCTGGACTCGACCTGACGCTGTGTCTCCCGGGACCGGTCGTTTTCTAATAGCGCGTCCGATCACATAGTATTACTATGCGCAGAGCTAGTCGTTGGGTGCCAATGGATAAACTATTTGAAAGGGACACGTGGCAGTCAGGCTGCGACCGGACGCGTCCGGTGCACACGACCTGTGCGTTCGATCGTCCTGTAGTCAGCCCAATAATTGAGCCAACAACTCTATTGTTTGGGGTGTTTATAAATATCGTTTGGCTGGTTTTAGCTCACTCTTTTGGCCACTGGCATTGACATAGCAACCTTGTGAGCTTAGCCAAAGCCCTTCCACTCATCTTCATCTTTGATTCATCATCTTTGTGAGATTAGGAGAGAATCCAAGTGCATTGCTTGAGTGTTTACATCTATAGGAACTTGATATCCGTGTTTCACTGCGGTTTTTGGCTTGTTACTCTTGGTGGTTACCACCACCTAGATGCCTTGGGAGCTACGAGGACCATCGAGCGAATGTTGGTGATTGTCTCCGGCTCCGATCGTGATGATGGTGAGTAGTTCCTGACCTTTCCCCAGTGGAGAGCCAAAAGGTACTCTAGTAAATTGCTCGTGGCTTGTGTGATCCTCATCTTATGTTGGTTGTGCGGCACCCTATTGAGGGTTTGGCGTGTGATGCCAATTAGCGCGTGAACCTCCAAGTGAGTGAATCGTCACAATGGGGACTAGCTTGCCGGCAAGCAAGTGAACCTCGGAGGAAAAATCATCATGTCTTGATTGTCTCCTTAGTATTCATTGGTATTCACTTATTGGTCACTTGCCACGGCGGTATACCTCTCTACCACTCTCTTGTATTTCATTATACATTCACTTGGATAGAGCTAGTGGTAGTTAAGACTAGATAGTGTATCATTTAATTGTATTACTCTCACTAGGTTGATCACCTAGGTATATATTAGTGATATAGCTTTATTGTGATATACTAGAGATCATAGAAAATAGAATTGGGTAGGTGGCTTGCAACCCCAAGTATAGTGCTAGCGCAAAATTCGCTTCGCCATCTTATTGACTAAACATTTTTCTTAGTGTTTGAAGGGTCGAGATGGCGACTAGAGGGGGGGTGAATAGTCTTTTCTAAAACTTAATCGCGTCGGCTAACCGATACAAATGCGGAATTAAAACTATCGGTCTAGCCAAGACTATACCCCACTATATATGTTCACTAGCACCTTGCAAAGATAACAATTATGCAACAAAGGTGCCGGGCTAGTTAGAGCTCTCCTAAATAATTCTAGGAGCACGGTTACACAAACCTATGCCACTCGTTCTTTAAGCAACAAGGGAGCTCCTACACATGCTAGTAAGCAAAAGCACAAAGCCAACTAAGCTCACTAGCAATGCTCAATAACAAGGCAACCAATGCTAAATTAGAGAGCGCAAATACTTAGCTACACAAACTAAGTAATGTGACTAACAAGGTTACACAAACCAAATTAGCCACGCAAGGGAGCTACTTCTATGCTACACAAGCAAGAAGGTAATTAGCAAGCTACACAAGCTATCTAATTACAAGAGCAACTACACAAGCTTAATATGTATAAAAGTAATTGCAAGCTTGTGTAATGGGGATGCAAACCAATGGAAAGAACAAGGTTGACACGATGATTTTTCTCCCGAGGTTCACGTGTTTGCCAACACGCTAGTCCCCGTTGTGTCGACCGCTCACTTGGTGGTTCGGCGACTAATTAGCATCACCCGCTAAGCCCGCACGTCGGGCGCCGCAAGAACCTACCCCTTGAGTGAGGGTAGCTCAATGACACGCTTTACTAAAGTTGCTCTTCACGACTCCCGCGGGGCGAGCACAAGTGCCCCTCACAAGCACTTCTCCGGAGCGCCGCACAAGCTTCTTGCGCGCTTCAACGGAGACCACCACCAAGCCGTCTAGGAGGTGGCAACCTCCAAGAGTAACAAGCACCACCGGCTTGCAACTCGATCACCTAGTGCCACTCGATGCAACCTCACGATGCAATCGTTCTAGAATCGCTCACTCACACAATCGGATGATCACTATCAAGTATGTGTGAGATGGAGGGCTCCTAAGCACTCTCAAGCATGGACACAAAGTCCCCCAAGGT
Source organism: Miscanthus floridulus (assembly GCF_019320115.1). NCBI lineage: Eukaryota > Viridiplantae > Streptophyta > Magnoliopsida > Poales > Poaceae > Miscanthus > Miscanthus floridulus. The sequence goes on along the minus strand of NC_089597.1, from coordinate 29,888,888 downwards.
GCTCCACACCAGCCATGGCCGAAGGCCACTTCTATTTATAGCCCCAAGGGCTAAACTAGCCGTTACCCCTTCATTGGGCAACGGTCGGGCCGACCGGACGCTCCGGTCGTGTTGACCGGACGCTGGACCACAGCATCCGGTCGCCCGTAGACGGCCACGTGTCCCGGTTCCAACGGTCACTTGACTTGACCGGACACAGCAGTTACAACTGACCGGACGCTGGACCCTCAGCGTCCGGTCGTTTCCAGTAAGCTCCCGAGCATGACCGGACGCGTCCGGTCGAACGCGATCGGACGCAGCACCAGCGTCCGGTCACTCTCCAGCTACTGCTACACTCCACGTCAGCGCGACCGGACGCAGGCAGTCAGCGTCCGGTGCATTTGGATCCAGCGTCCGGTCACTTGACCGACGCTGGCATCTCCTCCATTCTCTTCACCCTTGCTCAAGTGTGCTAACCACAAGAATTTGCATCCGGCGCAATAGAAAATAGACATTCCATTTTCCCGAAAGCGCCGAATCCCGCCTCGCAAGCTCGGCGGAAGGGAGAGAGGGACCCAAACCCATCTCACCTCTGCAAACACCACCTCCTTTGTAAATGTGCCAACACCACCAAGTGTACACCACCATGTGTATGTATGTTAGCATTTTCACAATCATTTCCCAAAGGATGTTAGCCACTCAACTTGCCACGCCACTCGATCCTAGCGACAATGCAAAGTTAGATCACTCGAGTGGCACTAGATGACCGATATGCAAACAAGTTTGCCCCTCTTGATAGTACGGCCATCTATCCTAAACCTGGTCATAAACTTCTCTACACACCTATGACCGGTGAAATGAAATACCCTAGGTTATACCTTTGCCTTGCGCATTCCATTCCATCTCCTCCAATGTCGATGCAACACATGCACCAACACGATCAACAATGATATGATCCACTTCATATCATCACATGATCATATTGGTTCATCGATCTTGACTTTACTTGCTCTTCACCGTTGCTATCGTCCATCGGCGCCAAGTCTTGCTCAAGCTTCACCGCCACGCGGTCCATCACTCCAAAGCCTTCGACTTGCCCTTCACGCTTGCAACCGGTCTATCAAGCCAAGTCTTGTCTTGATCTTCTCCACCTTGATCACATGACTCAATGTTATGTCTCATGTGCAATAAGCTCCTTCATCATCACATGTGTGAGATTTGCAACATCTCTAAGCCATTTTCACCTTCATGGCATATGTTGCTCACACACATGTATCTGTGGACTAATCACCTGTGTATCTCATATAAACACAATTAGTCCACCTAGGTTGTCACTCAATTACCAAAACAAAACAAGGACCTTTCAGTGTTGTTGTAGAAATTTTTAATAGGCTATTCATCCATCCTCTAGCCATTAGGACATTTCAGGCGCTGAGGCGTAGGGCCACTCCACCCAAGCTCTCCGGCCGCATCGGCCCTATCCTTCCTCACCGCCGTCCTCGAGCCATAGCGCCCAAGTAGGCCTGCTACGGACTCCACCATGGCGGGGCGTCTCCATCCGACTGTCGTGGCCGGCTCCACATCGTCGGGTGCCGCCATCTGCTGTCATGACCACCTCCACCGCGTCAGTTCGCTGCGCCGCCCGCGCCATGTTGCGCTGAACAACGCGTGTTACAAATGTATGTTTTAGATTTTTCGGAGGTATGTTGTAAGTGTTTCATACGGACACGCGCCGCTCGCTCCCACCTGCGCCGCGTGCCCTCGCACGCGTAGATTTGCCCCGCGCGCTGTAGTGGATCGACGGCACCGTCTTCGTCGCCAAGCTCTTCATTTGCGTCGGCCCTGTTCTTTCTCACTGCCGTCCTTGAGCTGTAGCGCTCAGGTAGGCCTGCTGCGTCTGACTCCACCTTGGTGGGGTGGTTCCATCCGACTATCGTGGCCGCCTCTACCTCATCAGGTGCCGCCAGCTGCTGTCGCGGTCGCCTCCACCGTGTCAAGTGGCGTCATCTGCTGTTGCGGGCGCCTCCACCGTGTCAGTTCACTACGCCGCCCGTGCCATGTTGCGCTGAACAACACGTGTTGCAAACGTATGTTCTGGATGTTTTAGAGGTATGTTGCAAGTAGGAGCGAACCCAAGATTTATCCAAGACTAGGGCCATTACATTAGAGATCATTGATATTTGTGCTTGGCTATAGAAAAAATAGTGTTTTATCCACTGTAATTAAGGACTAAGACTAGGGCCATAGCCCTAGTGGCCCTAGTGCTAGGTCCGCCACTAGTTGCAAGTGTTTCATGCAGACACGTGCCGCTCGCTCCTGCCCGCGTCGTGCGCCCTCGCCCGCGTAGATTCACCCCGTGCGCTGTACTAGATCGACAGCGCCTAGGCGCAGGGCCACTCCATCGTCTTCGTCGCCAAGCTCTTCGGCCACGTCAGCCCTGTTCTTCCTCACCGCCATCCTCGAGTTGCAGCGCCCAGGTAGGCCTGCTACGGCTGACTCTAGTGTGGCGGGGCACCTCCATTCAACTATCGCGACCGCCTCCACCTCGTCGGGTGTCGCCATCTGCTGTCGTGGCCGCCTCCATCGTGTCGGGTGCCGTCATCTGCTGTTGCGGCCGCCTCCACTGTGTTAGTTCACCGCGCCGCCCGTGCCATGTTGCACTGAGCAACGCGTGTTGCAAACATGTTCCAAATGTTTCAGAGGTATGTGCAAGTGTTTTATACGTATGTTGTAAATGTAGATCGGACTGTTGTATATGTTGCAATGGTTTGTATACGTATGTTGCAAGCGTTTGTTTCCAATGTTTTATCTATTTTTTCAGACGTATGTTGCAAGTGTGTTTATCTTGACGTTGTATATGTTTCGCACGTATGTTGTAAGTGTTTCATCTAAATGTTGCATATATTTTCAATGGTTTTCATATGTTTTTACAAGTATTTCAGACACATGTTTTAAGTATTTTATGTCTTATTTTATATGTTGATATTTCATCTAGTGTTCACCCGGAGACGACGCGCGCGAGCGGTCCCCGCGCGGGCGCGCGGAGCAGGCGACGTCTGGGTGGCGGCGCACGAAGGCGCAGGTAGGCGATGTCCGAGCGGCGCAGGCCCTCGCGTGGACGCGCGAAATGAGGCGTGAAAACGGATGCCGAGAACTTTTTTTCATGTATATGACGAGAACTAGTTAGGGCCTGAATTTGGTAAAATGACACTGTAGCAGTTTCGTTGTTATTTGGTAATTAGTGTCCAATCATAATCTAATTAGGCTTAAAAGATTCGTCTCGTGGATTTCGTCTAAACTGTGTAATTAGTTTTATTTTTTATTTATATTTAATACTTCATGCATGCATCCAAAGATTCGATGTGATGAAGAATCTTGAAAAATTTGGCATTTTGGAAGGGAACTAAACTGGACCTAGTCACTCTGCCCCTGACCGGCCAGGCCCAGTAACTAGTTCAGCCATCCGATCCGATCAGCCAAAAATATCCAATCACGCCCTCAGCTTGCGCGAGACCGCGTCGTGCCGTAGCCCGTGGTGATTGGCCGAGTTCAGTTCCTTCCGCTCGAAGAGGGGGGAAGAAAAAGAAAAAAGAAAAAACCTCGTTCCCCGGTCCGCGCTCGGCTGCCGTGAATCCCACCTTCCAGTTCCCAAAGCAAGCGAGCAGGGCAGCGCGCCAGGATCGGAGGCCAAGACGCCATCAATCAGCAACTGCACGCGCGTGGCCGGCCGCAGGAGGAGGAGATGGGCCTGTGCTCGTGCTGCTGCCGGTGCCTGGAGCTGCTGTGCTCAGTCCTCCTCCCGCCCCTCGGTGTCTGCCTCCGCCACGGCTGCTGCTCCGTGAGTCCCCCTCCCTCCTCTTCCTGATCCCTTTCCCTCCTTGCTCTGCGCTAACAGCCCGTTTGGCTTTCCGGGTCCGGGCAGTTGGAGTTCTGGATCAGCGTGGTGCTCACCATCCTCGGCTACCTCCCCGGCGTCCTCTACGCCGTCTACGTCATCTGCTCCGTCGACCCCCACCGCCACCGCGACCCCGACGACGACGACTACGTCTACGTCGCCTGACCGATGGACGGATCCCCCCAGGTCCCCGTGGTGGTCTGGTCCGTGCCTCTGCTGTGTGCATCTCTGTGTTGGGTTAGTAGACTAAATCCGTCCTGTGGCCGTCTGTAAACTATTTCGTGTGTCCAATCTGACAATCTGGACTAATTCATTCCATAAAGATCTGCTATTGTGGGATCTGTGCAGTTAATCAGGGTTGCTTTGCTACCACGTTCAGTTTTGCTTATGAATGAAACTGCAGATGGTTAGTAACCACCTGCATTTTCCCTCATTGCCAGTTGAGATCAATTCGAGGCAGCTTAGTGCTTTGTATGTCAATCCATCCTGGCGGTGCCTCACTTGCAGTGAGCAATCAAGTACAATGCTGCTAGAATTGAAAATAGCTACCCCTTACCAAAACAAAACAGCGAGAACTGAAAAGCAATCAATGAAGTAAGGTTTTCATGAACAGCACTTGTTTAGAAACAAGTTCTGTGATCCATTTCCCTGTTAGTACCAGAGCATGGAATTTTAACAGCTAGATGATCATCATATATTCAATGATTCGAATAGAGGGTCAGAGCCTCTGTTAGCCATATTGGAGCTGTTCTTACAAGCTCATTGGTCGGTGGTAAGTAAATATTGTCTGATGTCTAGGAAGTAAGTTCTAACTCTAAAAAGGTGAAAAGGCCTAGCATAACATAGTAGGAAACCATGCTCCCATAACCACAACTGAGATGCCTTGGCATACTGAGCGAATCTTGAGAGTCTGTGATTCATAAGGGCTTCAGGGTTTCCTTCTTCAACCTAAAGTGGAGCGGTATAGAGTTAGATAATATCCTACATTAATTGGATAATAAGGCATTTGAACAAAAGCATACTCATGACCTGGAGGTCTGTCATTTACCATAGGAATTAAAACGTTGATCCATTTTTGTTTGTCACTTGGTTTAAGACCTGTTTTTATTTATGTAGTGTTTTTAACAGTAATTTTCAACAAATGTGGCATTCCCATTTGTATTGTTATGATATATCATTCTTGTGAAATGTTATTTTGGTACATATGTTCTGAGTTCATTCCCATATTCCTCTTTGGTTTTTGCAATGGTCCTTCAAAATGTCGATCCTAGTAGCACAACTTACCAGTTTTCCTTGATCAAGAACTAGAATATTGTCCATCTTCATCACTGTTGAAATACGGTGTGCTATGGTGAGAACAGTCATGCCTTTGCATTCAGCAGAAATAGTATTTTGCAACAGGAAGGCTGTTTGGTTGTCAACATTGGCTGTGCATTCATCTAGACAAAGCACCTGCAGAATCACTAACAGTTACATGCATCACTTATTTGATCATCTCTGACAGAGATTTATAACTCACATGAAAACTGATAGAATTGACCAAATGGGTTTGATTAGGCTTTTGCACAGTTGTGTATCTGCTATAAGCAATACTGTAATGATATGGTAGCCCGTACCTTGGACGATTTTAGGATGGCACAGGCAAGGCATAGGAGCTGTCGCTACCCTACTGAAAAAGATGCACCGCTTTCTTTCACATGGATGTCAAGTCCACCTATTGATTCTACCTCTCCCTTCATATGGCAGTTTTCAAGAACTTCCCATATCCTGAGATCTGTTGTTGTATTGAAAGGATCCAGGTTTTCCCTATCATGTCTCACGATTAAATATTGAATATTGAACATTGATTTTTGTTTATTCCCTAATCAGTGCAAGCATGATAATAGTCAGCATGAAATGAAAACAGTGAAAAGCCAGCCTGAAAACTGTGAAAAAGAGCACTCAGTAGTTACCTCAAAGACCCATCAAACAAAAAGGGGCTCTGTGGAACTACTGCAAAATGTCCACGTAGTTCTCGGATGGCAACTATATCCAAATCAATGCCATCTACTAAGATGCGGCCATTGCAAATTGGAACTAAGCGGAAAAGTGCATTCAGTATACTTGATTTGCCTGCTCCAGTCCTTCCTATTATTCCAACCTAAAAGCCAGAGCAGATTTCAGGATAGCTTCACAAATCAAAATGACTCAGTGGAAGTCTTGGAAGCACGTACCTGCATGCCTGATGCAATAAGGAACGAAACGTCACTTAAAGCAGGGGGTAGCTCTGCCTTGTACTTCAGTGTTACATGTTCAAACTCAATCTTCCCTTCCATTGGCCAGCTTCTCGGTGGAGGTTCTGATCCCTGGAGTTCTTCTTGAGGTATGCCAATGTACTGCAATCATCATCAAACTATTAAAGCTAGAGAGATGCTTGATGAATAAGGATAAAAGTGATTCTTCGGGTTACCTCATCAACCCTTTCCACGGAGATCATTTCCTTTTCTGTCTCTGTAAAGGGGGTTAAGAAGCCATTCAGCAACGATACTACAGGTGCTGCATATGATAAAGCCAGGCCCACCTGCAGTAGATTTTTTTAATATGATTAGTATCTAGTACTTTGAACATTTACAATTTCCATCGAGATGGAAATGCCTAAGTACAAGGTCAGCAATTGTGTTGTGTCCAATAAAACCTACCAGTCCAGGTGTTGCAAAGTTGACAAGAGAACTGCTATGGAAGCTGATAGTGGCCATCATGGCGATAAACAGAATGATAAAACCTGCCAACAACTGGACAGTTTGCTCGTCACTGCAGTGCCTGATTATAGGCCACGCTGATGGATAAAAGTAACTAATTCCACGTACATGATGATTTTATTATAGCAGGACAAAAAAAAAATGTACCTGGAGTCTCAACGAGAGCCACAAACTAGCAATGAGCTCAGAGTAGGATGTTTTCTGATATAGTGTCACATGTTGGATGAATCTTTCCAAGAAGAACCCCTGTGTAGTGTACTGTCAGTATCTTGAACAAACCACACAAGCACTAGCACTAGGGCCTTTGATATGTGATGCTTTTGAGTTCAAAAGGAAAGTTTTGATGTTTTAACATCCTTCTGAATTTGTCTAAATGCAACTAGAATGCTTACTTCATTCTGGAAAGCTCTTATTGTTGATGAACCATCAAGTGTCTCTGTGAAAGATGAATAGATTTGTGAACGAGCAACGCTATCAAGTCGCCGTACTTCACGTGATGTAGACCTGTAATAGAACTGTACATAGCATTAGTTTCTTTCTCCATAAGGTACAGCCTAGATATATACCGTGATGCACTGTGTTAACTAAGAGAAAAAGAGGATTAACTGTTACACACTGCTGTATTAAAGTATGGATTTTATATAGTCTAAAAGGCTCAGTTAATGCATCAATACAGAAATAAATGAGTGAAATTGGTACCTGCAGCTTCCTATAGATAAGCCAGAGTGGAAGTAAGATGAGTAAGAAGGAAACCTGCAGACCAAACATTCATGAAATACAAGAAACATGGTTTAGTCTCTTTTCTGAAGTACAAGGCTGGCCCTAAACTATTGTTTACATAATTTACCTGTGAATAAGACAAAACAACCAGAGTGCCGAGTAAGCTGAAGAAGTTGGCCACAAATATATTGAGGATGAAAGGAAGAGAATCATCAACGGTGTACAGGTCTGACGATAATCTGAAAGTTCATAAAGCGTCGTCAAGGCGAAGGGGCGTTTCAACCTTTTTAAGCTTACTAAAAACTAGAGGTGATCTGATGAATAATGTTGCCCAAGAACACAAGTAGATCTCAGATTTGGTAAAGCCCATAGGCCGCTTGGATTGAATCTGAAATTGCAATGACTTAGAATACAATATGGTCTGCCACTGCTTATATAGCAAAGTGGCTTTACCTACTCTAGCATATTCTGCTGCATAAAACAGATGCCTAACTTGGGTGCTAAGATACCCGAAACTCCTTAGACAGGAAAGTAAGATACAAGCAACTAGGCTTAACTATCCATCTCCCCCTAAGCCTAGTGCTGAGTGATCTGCTTCAGACCAATCCTCCTCATCTCCATGAACTTGGCCTTGCCCGGCGACTTGGTGAATATGTCTGCCAGCTGATCAGTAGTGGCGATGTGGTTGGCCTTAATGCTCCCGTCCTCCAAGCAGTCTCTAATGAAGTCGTACTTGATCCGAATGTGCTTGCTCCTGTCATGGAAGATCGGATTCTTGGCCAGAGCTAGAACAGACTTGCTGTCCACCTTCAACTCCACCACATCAACCTTTTTGCCAAGAAGCTCCCTGAGCAACCCTGACAGCCACAGAGCTTGTGTTGCTGTAGTGGTGGTGGCGATGTACTCTGCCTCGCAGCTTAACAATGCCACAACCTTCTGCTTGATGGACTGCCAGTTGACCAAGCAATCATCAAGGAAGAACATAGTTCCACTGGTGCTCTTGCTTGTATCGATGTCGCCGGCGAGGTCACTGTCGCAGTAGCCGACGAAGTGCGCCGTGCCGGGAGCCCTCTTGTAGTGCAGACCGTAGTCCAGGGTCTCAGCCACGTAACGGAGAACGCGCTTCACGGCCTGCAGGTGCTCCACCATGGGCCGCTCCATGAACCGACTCACGTACTCGACCGTGAACGCCAAGTCCGGTCGGGTGTGCACCAGATACGAGAGGCTGCCGACAAGCCGCCGGTAGTGCATGGAGTCCACCTCCTCCGCCATGCTGTGACAGCTGAACCTAAACTTCTCCTCCATTGGCGTGTGAGCTAGGTTGCAGCCAGCCATCTCGCCGAGCTCGAGGATCTGCTTGGCGTAGTGAGCCTGACTGAGGGTGATGCCGCTGGCATCCTGGCGCACCTCGACGCCAAGGTAGAAGCAGAGAAGGCCAAGGTCGCTCATGTCGAACTTCTCCTTCATCTGCGCCTTGAACTTCTCCACCTCTTCTTCCTCGGCGCCGGTGATGATCAGATTGTCGACGTAGACGCCGACGAGCACAACAATGCGCCCACTGCCCCGCTAGTACACCGCCGCCTCGTGCGCGCTCTGTTGAAAGCCCATAGCCTTAAGCATGGCATCCAACTTCACGTTCTAGGCGCGCGGTTCCTGCCGCAGGCCATTGAGAGCCTTGCGTAGGCGGTACACCTTGTCTTCTTCTCCATCGACGACGAAGCCAGGCGGCTGACGCACGTACACCTCTTCCTTGAGGTCACGATTGAGGAATGCAGACTTCACGACCATGTGGTGCACCCGCCATCCTTCTTGGGCTGCCAGCGCGAGGAAGACACGGACCGACTCCATGTGTGCCACCGGAGCAAACGTGACGTCGTAGTCGATGCCTTCTTGCTGGACAAAGTCGCATGCCACCAGCCGTGCCTTATGCTTGGTCACCGCCCCTTCTCGTTTTTCTTTAGCTTGAAGACCCATTTTAGGGTGATCGGGCAATGATTAGCAGGCTTATCAACAAGCTCCTAGGTCTTGTTCTTCTCCATAGACTAGAGCTCCTGCTTCATCACCGCTTGCCAAGCTGGATCGCCTTGCGCCTCAGCATAGGTGGTTGGCTCACCGGCGTGCGTCAGGTGCAGCTGGGCGAAGAGTCATGGTGTCGACCCTGGTGGAGTCCCATCACCGATGATGTTGGTAACCATGCGATAGCGAAGAGGTTCATCATCGTAGAATGCGTCCAGACGGTCCTCATCGTCCTCCAGCGGCATGGCGTACTTGATCAGAGGTTGATCGGTGGGTGGCAGTGTAGCAGTGGGGGAAGCAGGTGATGCCACAATCGATGGCACCATTGGTGAAGCCGGCTGGGGCACAGGTGGAGTGCCAGCTGTTGCCGTCGCACTCTCGAGCTCCCTCAGAGCTGGTGATGGTGAGCATGGCGGAGCTAGGGACGTCGTCGGCGGTGTTGATGCCTCGGTCGTCGATGAAGACGCACCTTGTGCTCCCCTAGCTCCTCCAGACCATACGTAGTCGACGATGAACTCTTTCACCGCTGATGCCGAGCTCTCTCCCGCCTTGGTCCAGTCCCAGCCTCGTCCTTCATCGAAGATGACGTCGCACGTCACACGCATGCGTTGGGACTCCGGGTCGAGGACACGGTATGCCTTGGCGCCCTCGGCATACCCTATGAAGACCTTGGGCCAGCTATGATCATCGAGCTTCTTCACTTGGTTCAGCTCCTTCGTGAAGACGAGGCAGCCGAACGTGCGTAGGTGAGCGACCACCGGTGGCCTTCCATGCTAGGCCTCGTACGGGGTCTTACCTTGCAAGCTCTTCATCAGCGATCGGTTCAGCAGATGAACTGCAGTCACCACCGCCTCCCCCCGGTACTTGGCTGGCATGCCACGCGACTTTAGCAATGCCCGTGCCATGGCCACCATCGTCTGATTCCTCTCCACGACTCTGTTTCTGCTGTGGCATGTAAGGGGCAGTGAAGTGGCGCTAGATGCCTTCATCCACGGAGTGGACGGCGAACTCCACGGCGGTGAATTCCTGGCCGTTATCGGTGCGTAGCACTCAGAACTTGCGTACACTCCCCTTCTCTACCATTGCTTGTAGGTGCTTGATGGCGTTCGCATCAGCGTCCTTGGTCGTTAGGAGGGCCACCCACATGTATCGAGTGGCATCGTCCACCAGCAATAGGAAGTAGCACCTATTGCTAGGAGTTGCCGGTGTCACGGGCTCAGAAAGGTTGCTGTGGACAAGCTTGAGTAGCCCCAGTGCGCGGTACTAGGCTTCAGCTAGGAAAGGGGCCCTCCTCTGCTTGGTGATGACGTAGGTGTCATAGAACTACCTGATGTGCTTGATCACCGGCAGTCCACGCACCATGTCCTCCTTGCCAAGCTTGTGTAGCGCGTCAAAGTTGAGGTGGCCATAGCATTCGTGCCAGCGCCACGCCTCATCATCTTTGCATGCGGTGAGGTAGTGCGGAAGAGCCGTCTCAAGGTAGAGGACGTAGAGGCAGTTGGCGCCATGCCGGACCCTAACCAGAAGCCACCCATGCCGATCCTAGATCCTCAGCACACCCTTGTTGATCTCCACCTTTGAGCTGCCTTCATCTAGCTGGCCGAGGCTCATGATCGAATTATGTAGCACAGAGATGTAGTAGATGTCGTGAAGCACCCGGTGCTCGCCAGTATTGCCCTCGAAGACGGTCGATCCAATGCCTTGAATCTCCACCCTTGAGGTGTCGTCGAACTTCACCATGCCTTGGACATTGCAGTCGAGGTCGGTGAACAGCTCATGACGACCAGTCATGTGGTGGGTGGCACTGCTGTTGAGGTACCAGCCGTCAAGCTTGTCCTTGCTGAAGCCCGTGTTGAGGAAGACATAGGCTCATGGCTCCTCGATGTCGAGGTTGACGACGGACTCGATGCAGAAGCTCAAAGCTTGCGCCTTGCCGCTGCTCCCTTCGCGTCCAGCTCTAGGAATCCATGCGCGAGAAATAGAGCAGCCTCCTCTACTTCTACGATGTTTGCCACGCCACCACGCTCACGATCACGCCTAGGATGGGGGCAATCCCTGTCCAGTGCATGGCGTGATTGCAGTCAAGGCAGGTGTCATCGCGGTTTGCCTTGCGTTCACCGGTGGCGGCGCCTGCCTTGTCCACCTATCCTTCGTCGCCGTCATGATCTCCCTTGGGCTTGTTCTTGCCGCCACGAGGACACCGACGATGGTCCTTGGATGATCCAACGCTTTTGAAAGTGCATTTGCCCCCTATGTGGGTTTTGGTATATTGATGACATCTAAATTAGAGACTAATGAGATCTTAATGAGATATATTACAACTTTAGTCCCTTATAAGAATTAAAGAGTTGATCTAAGATGAAATGGTATCCCTCAATTCTTGAAGTTGAAAAGGAGGACGAACTCAAAGCGCTCTTCAAAGTTTTTATCTTTCTTTTTGAGTTTAGGTTTTGCCGTACTATAAAGAGGGATGCAATTCTAACTGGTTTGAGGATGATAGAGTGCTCAAGTATGAAAATAAAATCAAAAGAGAGACACTCTAGCACTTGACGAGCTCGTAGAATATTTTTTGGAGACTTTTGGTGTCAGAAGTCCCGAATTAGGTCGGAAGTCCCGATGCTTAATCACTTAGCCTACGCGGTGATAGTGGCTGTCGGAAGTCCCGACGTGAGTTAGAAGTCCCGACTTAGGTCGAGAGTCCCAATGCCTAGACCCTTGGTTGGCCAGCTGACCACCTTTGTCTGAAGTCCCGACGTACGTCGGGAGTCCCGACCATCGGAAGTCCCGACGTACGCCAGGAGTTTCAATGTTGACTTGCTCATGCTGACTTTGACCTTGCTATGAATAGTGTTTCTATAGAGGTCAGAAGTCCCGAGATCTGTGTCTAAACTTCCGACGTAGATCTGAATGGTCAGATTTCTATTATGAGTATAAATAGCTCTCTCCTCTCTTCTAACCGTTACTCATTCATTGCAACCTACTCACGGCCAAAATAGCTCCCAAGCATTCAAGGCTCTCCGCTCCCCTTTGCTCCTAACTTCAATTCCCCCAAGGATTTGAGTGATAGGACTTTGGCAAGCTTGAGCACTTGATTTCTTCATCAAGCCAGTTGGATTTGCGTCTATTACTCTTGGGGCTTTGCCCCTAGCCGGCTAGGTGTCGCCCAAGAGTTTCCATCTTGTGGAAGAGCCTTGGGAAGTTTGTATTACCCTTGATTTCTTAGTGCAAATCTCAAGTGACCTTTGTGGTTGCCTTGAGAGAGGCAAGGAGGTGAAAGAGTCTCTGACCTTTGTGGTCACCTCAACAACGAGGATGTAGGAACTACTTTGTGGGGTTACCGAACCTTGGGATAAATTCTTGTGTCCCGTGTGCTTGTTGTTTTTGTGATTTGTTCAAAATTACTTGTATTTGTTTGTCTCTCTATCTCCCAAGCTTCATTTTAGGGTTTGGACTCGATCTATGATTTGGAGACATTTCAGCGTCAAGGGAGTGACCCAACATCTTCATCTTACCACTAGGAAGTGGGGCTGTAAGATTATTTATCCACAAAGTTAAATTTGGCACTGCTTTTGTAGTTCACGTAGACGTCGGGACTTCTAACAGTTTGTGTCAGAACTTCTAACGACGTTAGGAGTTCCAACCCAAACTGTCGAGACTTCTGACAGTGGCTGACAAATTTGAACTTAGCATTTGTAGTAAATTTTTAGATACGTCTGTTCACCCCCTCTCTAGGCATTGTTAGATCATTTCAATTGGTATCAAAGCTTGGTCTTCTTTTAGCGCTTCACCGTGTGAGAAGAAACAATATCGGACACCGAAAAGATGAAAGTCGATGCCACCGAGATGGCCAAGCAAATTGCAAAGGAGTTGATGGCTGAGCAAGCTAAGTTTTTCCAAGATGAAATGAAGAAGACACAAGACCTATGGTGATGGAAGGAAGAGGTACAAGAAGAGGTTTTGCTATGGGTGTGGTAAAACCGGTCACTTCATTGCCGATTGTCCCAAAGAGAAGAAGAAGAACAAGTACAACAAGGATGATGACAAGAAGAACAAAGGCAAGAAGAATGGTGAAGCTCATCTTGGTGAAGAATTGGAGTCAAATGATAGTGATTCAAGTTATGATGAGAAGAAGAAGAAAGGAGCCGCAAACATCACCATCCATCACTCTTCATCACCAACCATGATTTTCAGTGACTCGTCTTCACCACCAAAACTCTTCCCTATCTTCATCACCGAGGCTCTTCTCCAACCTCATCGACAACGAATACTGCACTCCAACTTACCTCATGGCTAAGGGGAAGAAGGTACATGACTCACCCGATCCTTCTATTGATGAGTATGATAGTTGTGATGAGAATATAGAAGAAATTGAAGCAACCATGATAATTTTTTTTTGTAAAATGGCCTTCACCAAGATAAAAACCCTAATGAAGAAATTAGAGAAGAGGGATAGATGCTTGGAGTTGCAAGGTGAAATAATCACTCAAGAGAGAGATAAAAACCATGTACTTCAAGCATCTATCGCCGAGGAAAGAACGAAGGTTGAGAAGTTAACAGTAGAATTATCTGTAGCCAATGACTTAATTGGGAAATGGACTAACGAACATTCTTCGGTTAATGACACAATAGCTAGAGTCAAGAATGAGAAAAGTTTAGCTCAAGAAAGCCTTACAAGCTTGGAAGAAAAATACCATAATCTTGAGTTAAACTATATCACTCTTTGGGATAGCACTTCAACTTCTCCTAAGGCAACCGAAGACTCTAATGTCTCCACTAGTAATGGTTGTAAAAGATGCTATAAAATTGATGTAAATGCATATGCAACTAACCTTGTTGAGCTAGAGAAGAAAGACAAGGAGATACATAGGTTGAAGATGATCTTGAAGAATGGGTGCAAGTGTCAAGAGCAATCCAACAAGACAATATACAAGTCACTAAGGCACCCATCAATCAAGGAAGGCATTGGCTACAATAGGTATGATGGCAAGGCCAATGGAAGGAACATGATTAACAATGTGCCTTGTGTGAAGTTCAACAAGGGTGTTACCCTTGATGAGCTCATATGCAAGGCAAACAAGGTCTACATTCTCAAGGTTGCACCTACAAGTGAGAAGACAAACAAGACGAAGCAAGTGGAGGGCCCCAAGCCACAAGCACCACTCCCATGATGCTATGCTAGTGATTATATGTGTTGTTGGGCAAGGATGGCAAGATCATGGTGAAGTATGTTAGTGCCCATAAGAGGAAGGAGATTCTGAGGAGTGTTTGGGTGCCCAATTTATGTGATTACCCCTATGACCCAAATCTTTTAGGTACCTAAAACCAAAGCTTGATTTGTCTTTGTAGGAATATTCCTCTGGCGGAATAAGTTGGGTGTTGGATAGTGGATGCACCAATCATATGACCGGAGAGAAGGACATGTTCACATCATTCCTACCTAGTTATGACCAAAGTGGAAACATTGTATTTGGTGACAATGGAAAAGGAGAAGTTCTCGGTTTGAGTAAAAATTGCTATCTCAAATGATAATTCTATTTCTAATGTTTTACTTGTGAATTCATCGAGATATAATTTGTTGTCCGTTTCACAACTTTGTGAGATGGGTTACAATTGTCTCTTTACAGATAAGGGTGTGGAAGTCTATAGAAGGGAGGACTCCTCTATTGTATTTACGGGTCATTTAAAAGAGAAACTCTATCTAATTGATTTCACATCAAATAGAGTAAATCCCGAGACTTGTTTAATGGCAAAATCTAGCATGAGTTGGCTATGACATCGCTGTCTTGCCCATGTTGGGATGAGGAACTTGGCCAAACTTCAAAAGGATAATCATATCCTTGGACTAATAAATGTTTCTTTTGAGAAAGATAGAATTTGTAGTGCATGCCAAGCGGGAAAGCAAGTTGAACATATCCCGTCAAGAATGTTGTGACAACCGAAAGGCCATTGGAATTGCTTCATATGGACATATTTGGACCCATCACTTACATAACCATTGGTGGTAACAAATATGGTTTCATAATTGTTGATGATTATTCTCATTTCACTTGGGTATTCTTTTTGCATGAAAAGAGTGAAGTGCAAGGCATCTTCAAAAAGTTTGCAAGGAGAGCCCAAAATGAGTTTGATGTCAAGATCAAGAGAGTTAGAAGTGACAATAGAACGGAGTTCAAGAACACCAACATTGAAGAGTTCCTTAATGAAGAAGGAATCAAGCATGAGTTTTTGGTTCCATACACTCCACAACAAAATGGTATTGTAGAGAGAAAGAAACAAACTCTCATAGAAGCCGCAAGAGCAATGTTGGATGAGTACAAGACTCCAATCAATTATTGGGTGGAAGCGGTCAACACGGCTTGTCATGCTATCAACCGCCTATACCTTCACAAGAAAGAGAAAAGACCGCCTATGAACTTCTA